>NC_041337.1:29403172-29408172 GCF_004354835.1 Perca flavescens
GACTGTGCGTGTAAGGACTAACTTTGTTTTAGAAGTTGCCCCTGTAGACGGGTGTAGAATTCTGACATTTTGAGTGATACCAAATCAGCATTCCATCAGTAGATTCTTTTTACAGTCTTTATTGGTTTTTTTTTCGTGGCGCAGCGCAGAACAGCTGTTTAAGATCCCCATGTCAGAATAAAGGCTAATTTGGTGGTTTAATGGTGCGGTATGGCCTTTGTTAGGATAAGGTAGCTATTACATTGAACGACTAATGACAAGAAAGAAGCAGACCAATGGCAAAATGCTGAGACTGTATTCATGCTGAAGTGAAGATGTAAGTGCTTATGATATAGGTTGTATGGCCTGAGATGTAGGACACATAATAGGATGTGGATGTAGGTATGAGTAGAGCGGGTACAGTTAATCGATGAATCAATGCGATCGACAGATACTTAATCAGCAACTATTTCAATTGATGAATTGTTTCTTTTGGGACTGTTAGTTGGACAGAACAAGCTAATTGAAGATGTCTACTTGAATACAGGAACATTTTCTGACATTTCATAGACCAAACAATTAATTTAGAAATGAATCAGTAGATGAATCTGCTACTCTGATGATCAATCACTAATAATAATAAAAAGTTGACTTGCAACCCTGAACTTCAGGAAGTATTACAATGGATGTACAGTACAATGTTGTATGGGGAATACTGTACACAATAAAAAAAAAATAGTTTGCCGAATGTGAGAGCTAAGAAGTTATGCTCCTTTTGAAATAGGATTTTAATGTATTTTTTTTGGCATCAAAAAAAGAGCATAATGTTTTTGGCGTTCTCGTGGTTTAAAGATAGACTATATAGTCTTTGATGAGTGGCCACTGTATTCACATGTGACAGTCATGGGCTAATGCTGAATGCTAAAACTTGGTCATCATGTCCTCAAGAGGCATCATGTATTGAGCTTGAAAGGTCTTTCTTGATCTTGGAAACATAAGTTAAAAAAAAAAAAATCGTCCTCCTGCTAGCGTTAGCACCCAGGAGGCTGAAACAGGGCACGTTTTAAACATGCTTTTAGCCTCTTAACATTTTGTAATGTCATTACAAGCGCCTACCCATGTGAAGTGATTCCTCCCGAGTGAAAACAGTGAATCTGACTGCAGTAGATGTGAAAGAAATGCATAAATCTTGTTCTAATTCAGCTCTGTTTAGTTCCAGTGTTGAGACGGCAAGACGAGTGCTTAGGGACCGTCTACAAAGTACAACACCGAAAGGAGATACACAAATATTTATTAATTTAATGATTAAATAAGGTAGTGTCCCCAAACTTACCTCAATTATAACTTGTCTCCTGCTAGTTGTACTACAGCACTTACCTTAAAAAAATAAGCATATGCCTATTTTTGAAAATACTTTTGTATCTCTTTTCAGTGTTACAGTTTGTAGACGGTCCCTAAGCACTCATCTTGCCATCTCAACACTGGAACTATACTGCTGTCAGATTCACGATGTTCACTCGGGAGGAATCACTTCACATGGGAAGGCAACACTGATTGTTTTCGTTTTTCTCGCTACTGACAGCACTCCAAATTTACAAACAACAGAGCTACGTGTTGAAATCGACCGGAATTCTCCTTTAACTCAACTTGCACCGCTTGCTAGGTCTATTGACCCTCAGATCCAGTTGAGAGCTCTGGAAAAAGCCAAAAGTAGACACTGATTTAACGATTTATTAGATATCACTATTTGTCGCTTGTACAGCACTTTGTACACTATCTTAAAGGTTGCCAACATTAGCTAACAATAGCCACCACGAGCCACTAGTCATACCTAAGGCAGCATTTGTAAGATAATGTGTTATTGAGTCCCTCAAATGTTACAGTTACAACACTTTACGTTATAAAAACACTGTTGCTTGGCGACCAACAAAGCCAAATTGGATGCTGCCTTGCTCACTTTGTTTATGCTTGTGTCATGCTTAGGTGCGAGTAAAAAGTAGGCAACAAAAGTAACTAAGTACCAAAACGTTGCAACTTTCTACTGAAGTCATGAATAACACAACAGTGGCCTCATCAAATGAACTCTTTCCATAGACACTGTTAAAGCAGTTATCATGAAGGCACCGTTAATTGTTGAATGTAGCGTTCAGAATGAAAGATGAAGGGGGTTGGAGGGGGTTGAAGGCTGAAGGACATACTAGACCGTATGAAGAGATGAAAGACATGAGACAGAGGGTGTCTAGTGTAAGATGAAAGATGTACAGCAGGATGTAGGATATGGGACATGCAGCATGGGTATTGGGTGTAGGGAATCGTTTGTTGGATATTGGATGCAGCCGTGTCACACAGTTTGACGACAGAACAGGCTGCCTCTCTCCTAGTCAAAAGCCACCAGTCTCCTGCCTGACTGCCAGCCAGCCAGCCATCAGCTCCATATGTATGCATTATACAGTATATTGTTGTTCTTTGCTCAGTACTTCAAAGTCCAACATGATTACATTTTTCTTTGAAACACCACAGTGCATCACTTTGTCGGGGAAACGTGGTTTAGGTGGGGGACCGATAGCTTTTAACAGCATGAAATTGCACTATGGGCCGCCTTCTGTGCCGTTTGCCAGCAACATCCTCCAAAAAAAAAAGCCCAACCTCAGATCTCGGTAAAAACCTGGAAATCCTTTCATTCCCCTCATTTCGTCTCCTCTTTTGTCTACCTGGGAGAACAAGGCGCTCTCGCCACATCAGGCGAGATGAAAAGAAGCTCTCAACAGCCTGAAGTATTTCCAGATTTAAGAAACAAAAAAAGGCAAGCAAAACACGCAGAGAGAGAGAGAAAGAGAGAGGGAGATTTACTCAGAGGTGTATAGGTGTGTGAATGTGGCTGTGTGAATGGGGGGCGGTTTCATGTAATTTCATCATTTCCCTGCTAGCAGTAAATCCAATTACTTTTTCCCTTTCCTTTCTATCTTCGAAGATAGTCTGAGTGACAGGACCGATTGGAGCAGCGCTACTGAGGTAACTCTGCCAACCAGTTTGATTGACGTAACGCTGGCACCTCACTGCCTTAAGACATGGAGACAAGTGAGACTGGTTAGACTTCAGGGCATCTCAGAGCCAGTGAGGTGGACCAGAAGTTCACCGGCCCTGCTCCTTCGATCGTACATCCTTCCCACTCAGTTATTATCTAATACACTTTTTGGCAATATGCTTCATGTGTTCTCCTCAGCTTCTGTGTGACAGCAGTGACATATATACTACCCCATCCTATCTACCACCCCTCGCTCTCATACTGTCTGTTAACGGTATCCCACCCCAATGAAATAAGCAGTACTGTATGTATCACGATGCCCACCATCTCTTAAACCGTATCTCAGTCCTTCCAGAAAAATGCAGAGTTTTTTTGATTGTTGCGGGCAAAAATCCTTGATTATGCGACACGTTTTCTAAATGCGATGGAATATGCGGGATATTTATTCAATTTTATGCGATGAAATTGCGGGAAAAACTGCGGTTTCATCATGGCTTCATCGCGGAGTTTGCAGCTTTTCGATGATGTTCACGTCGCGTAATTACGTCACTTCCTAACGTTCCCATGACAACAGGGGAAAATGGCTGCTCTTGTGTGAAGTAAACGCAACATTTTTCATATATATTTCATATATATGTGATTTTTTTTTTTTTTTGCAACGAAAATGCGGGGATTATGAAATCATGCAAGCCCCGCTTATTTTGCGCGGAAATCGGCAATTTCTGCGGTGAAAGTGCGGCATATTGGAAAAAATGCGGCACCCGCATATATATGCAGACTTTGGCTGATTATGCATTGAATTATGCGATCGCATAATCGCGTTTTTCTGGAGGGACTGGTATCTAACCGTATAGCACCGTGGCCAACCATCCAACATTTAACCGAACAAACAGTGATTCGATACAAGTCAGTTAAAATGAATACAATTTGTTAAGCCTGTAAATTATCTCGCAACTATTCAAATGTATCTTGTGACTCATTGGACAGGTACTGCGCACTTGGGTTGGGAAACACTAGTCAAAGCAGCATTCATACAGGATACCAGCTCTGCCAATCCCAGTATCCAGTGAGTGAGAGTGCCTTGGATCACTTCCTGGAGTTTGAGATGGCCGCGTGCACGTATTGGCTCTGCAAGCTTTAGCAGTAAAACTAGCTGTCAGAATGATTAAGCCTAATCAGGAAACATGGGATGGGAGGTAATTTAGCATGTGAATGCTAATTAGCGCTAGCATTTAGACTGGCAGTTGATGATTGAAGCAGCGCATCGGCTGCACAGCCCGGTTCAATGGCAAAAACACCGGGCTGGTAGAGATGATTGATAATCTTGGGTCGGGCTGCTGTCTGTTTCCCTGTTTGCGTGCGAGTGTGTGCAGCCTATATCGTCTCTTCTCTCCAATGCAAACTCATAATGAGCAGATGAGCTCAACACCTGAGCACACTAATTCCATCTTTATTCCATTAAGTAGAAGTTAATGAAATAATGTCCTATTAGTTTCTTCCAATACACAACAGGATTTTGTGAAGCTCTGTGTGTGTGTGTGTGTGTGTGTGTGTGTGTTAGAGGTGTCATTCATGCCTGGAGTTTCTGAAACTAGTTTGGCATGCACAATGTACAGTAGGCCTATATATGTGCGTGTGTGTGTGCACTTGCCATTATTGAGACGTGTATAAAATAGTATGCATCATTGTGTCAGTGGAGCAATGTTTTTGTGTGTGATCCTTTTGTGTGAATGTGTGACAAAGTGTGCGTGTGTGTAGCCGTTGTGAGAGGACTAAACCTTGCAGGGATAATATTACTGCTATAAGTGGTTCTATGTTTGAGTGAATTATCATTCTATTCTCCCCACTAGTACTTTTCTGCACTTCCTCTTTTCAGGTCTTGTAGTTGTGGACAACCCCCCCTCTCTTCCCCTCTGCTCCCTCTCACTCTCAATTTATATGTCACCTTCAGCTTCCTCTCTCAACCGAGGTGGGCTAGATGCCCACAAATCTGCCT
>NC_041337.1:29413172-29463172 GCF_004354835.1 Perca flavescens
AGTGACACCGAGAGAGTCAGAGCACTGTCCTTGACGATGTTTATAGTATTGATTGGCTGTTCTCGAAAAGTGTCCCGATTTCTGATTTGGACATTTGTGAACATTGTGATTGTATCGCCTCTGCAATCAAGGACAATGACCCTTCACTCCATGTACACTCTCTCTCTCTCTCTCTCTCTCTCTCTCTCTCTCTCTCTCACTCACACACACACACACACACACACACACACACACACACACAAACAAACGCGCCTACTTACCCAAAGTTCTAATGTGCAGATTTTTCATAGATTTCTTGTCATTTAGTGCATTCAATGTGACATCTTCTTCACTGGATTGTCTGTTATTTAACTTCTAAATTATTACGTTTAGATAATATCATCAAAGGAATGTGGCAGTGAGTTTTGGTACAACTTTGTTTCTTTTTTTTCTTTGTGGAATTCAGGTGAAGAAGAATCTTATATTAAGTCTTAGGTTGATGCAATTATTGATGGTATTGTTGATTAGCGGGAATATAGCACAACATGGAAGTGAATGCAGTGCTTGAGCTTGACAAATCCCAGAGGAAGTGTAGCTTGTGTTGGATGCTACCGCACTACTACTAATAAAGCTAAGGTACTGAAAAGCTATTTGATTCAGAAAACAGCCACGCTACTGAGAAATGTAGTGGAACTAGTATCACCGTTGGAGCGCCGATACTGCCCAACACTGCTTGTTACTAATGCAATAGGCAATAAATTGGATTTAGCGCTGTGACACAGTCAGCACAGGTTGTTACGCTACTTTTTCTTTTTCCAGAAGATGTTATAAATGCCAGTTTACATAAAATCACACCGGTTTAAACACCTGCAAAAACTGGATATCAACCCATATCTACTGACGGATAATGTTTGCTTGCCCTACTGGACTTCATTCTCCAGATCCCAGCATCCGTTTTGGTAACTGAAATGCTAACATATCTGATGGGACAACTACAAAAATAAAACCTTTGTACAAAGGAGTACAGACTACAGATTGTAGTTGCTACCCTAGCTAATGCTAACCAGTGATGTTAACGGCACAAAAGTGGCTTGCTGACTAGACACCAGTGATAACAAATATTAGATGCAGTAATGAACTGGTGAGGAGAAAGAGCATATATTGTTAATCGTGTCTATTCGATTCTAGTTGAACAGACAAGCTCTACTTTTTCTACACCGACAGAATCTCTTAACGCCATCTTTGTGTCTTTTCTTGCACAGATTTTGCATTTCACTCTCTTCATGTATCTTCTCTTCTCTCTCCTTTCCTGTACTTTAAGCGATCCGGTAAACAAGCAAAAATCCAGATTATATTTTCGCTCTTAAACTTCAGAAGTGACTGTAAGTTTTTCTCAGGGTGGAAAGAGACATACAGATAAACATGGATTAAGATAGACTCAAACACAGATAAGCTGACACAATGTCAGAGAACTACCCAGAAAATGTATACAGGCTGATAGTGAGAGAATGAGGACAAAGACCCAACCAAAGTGTTCAACCATCTGGATTGTGTGTGTGTGTGTGTGTGTGTGTGTGTGTGTGTGTGTGTGTGTGTGTGTGTGTGTGTGTGTGTGTGTGTGTGTGTGTGTGTGTGTGTGTGTGTGTGTGTGTGTGTGTGTGTGTTGTGTGTGTGTGTGTGTGTGTGCGCGTGCGTTTGTGTGCTGCTATTGTATGTGGATACAGCGGAGAGAATTACTTAGATTACCAAGACTGATATCAAAGTCACACTCTAGGACACGCTCCAAGTGTCAGCACTGCACACACACACACAGATACACTCACACACACACACACACACACACACACACACACACACACACACACACACACATAGTACACACACCCTGTGTCTCTGCAGCCTTTTGGTTTTTATTGGGAAGCGCACAAAGCATTCAGCTGAAAGACAGGCAACCGTTGCATTGTGTGTGTGTGTGTGTGTGTGTGTGTGTGTGTGTGTGTGTGTGCTAATTGAAGTGTACAGTGACTTGGCAGGCTGCCTGGTGTCACAGAGTCATATGGAGAGACAATAGAAGAAGAGAAAAAAGGGGGAGGGATGGATGAGTTGTAGAAACCAATGATGGGAGAGGAATGGAGAGATGAAGAAGAAAGGATGAAGGTGGAGAGGGGTAGAGCAGAATGGGAATGAGCTGATGAAGGAGATAATTAGACAGTAACAACAGACCAAATGCAGTTAGTGTTTCCCCAGTGGATCATAATGCAGCAATATTACATTTCATGTACTACTTCATATGTTTGGAGTCATATTTCTAAATGGCTCAGATATATATTTGACATTCCTTTTAGCCTCTTTATTACGGCAAAATTGAATAAACATGCATCGTATACTCCACGGTTACTCTACAGTCTGACAAAGTGTGTGTGCCCCTTTCAGACGACATCCAGACAATTGCATCCCATTAAAATGATGCGGAATCAGCGATTAGCAGTTCCTGTTTGCAATGTATGAATTAGGGCTGTGCTCGATTTGAAGAAATTCTTAGTCGACTAACACTCATTTAATTGTATGGACTAATCGATTAGTTGATTTGATCGACAGATCTGTAAATCTGAGTTTCTCCGCAAAGAGTCATGCAAAAGCACCAATTTAATTCTTGTGTTTACCAGAGATGTGCTCGTACGTTTCTTGGAAATAAGTCATTCAGCATGAAAAAAGCATAAAACATGACTAATCGACTAAAAAAATCTAAGTTGACTAAGATTAAAACGACCGATTAGTCGACTAATCGAGTAAAAGGGAGCAGCCCTAGTATGAATCTAAAAACATATGTGTCGTGTCTCTGTGGACTCAGATTTGACTCAGAGAAGGAGCGTGATTTGTGTATCACAACCACTGCCGCAGCTCCAACTGTTGTGCGTGTGTGTCTTTTTATTTTTACGTTATTGTACATATTGTCAGTGTTGTTAAGCTATCAGTGTGATTTGGTGCCCCTGTGCGTCAGACGTGCTCTTGTGTGGCATCCTAGGTGTTAGCTGTCACGCATACATGCATGTGCACACACACACACACACACACACACACACACACACACACACACATCAAATTAACGCTGCATCTCCAAAATGGGAAGGATTAATCCACTCAGTCTTGTTGCTCTCTGAAGTGTGTGTTTGTGTGTGTGAAGGATTTGGTCTTGTGCTCCTGATCACCGCCAGGCACGAGTCATTTGGCTAGACTGTGGTGCGTGTGCGTGTGCGTGTGCGTGTGCGACACACAGCCTCTGTGTTTTCCCTTTTTCTTCCCATTTCTCCCTTTACACTGCAAAACAGTATCTAAATTTAAAACCTTAAAAGTCTTGAAATGTGGTTGTTAGAGGTGATATATTTCCTTTGTGCTTCACATGCAGTCCAAGATTACAATAGAGCAGAGGTACAAAATAAATGCATGCAAACAACCAGATGCGGCATAACAATTGTAATTCTTTTCTTCTGCTTGTTAAACAGGATTAACATTCAGTTATCTTACTTTGTATTATTTAAGGTAATTTATTTCCTGCTTAACCTTGCTGTATTTAACATAAACACATGGGAAACTGTGCACACACATTCACATTCTGGCAAGGAGAAAAAAGGAGCAGTAGTGGTTAAAGCCACAGCACTGAACCAGAACCATCCGCTGATGAGAATGAGCAGCGAGGTTAATCCGTCAGATTACAATGCACCGTGGACGGCTGAATCGGAGATTATCGCAAAGAGAGGAGGGATACAATAATGGATAGATGGATGGTGGAAAGCGATAGAAGTTAAAGGATCACAGATAGATAAAGGGATGGATGCTTGCACTTGTTTTGCTGATATAAACTTGTCCTGGAAGCGCTGTTTCTCCGTTTTCGCATCAAAAATACAAAACGCTTTGAACAGGGTAGCTTTGTTTGACCAGTCGTAACTCTTTCTGGCATGACTGAGGTCAGTGGGTAAAAATAAAAATGCCTCGATAGTTATTTTTGTCTTCAACTGTCAAGCAAAATATGAGCAAATGTTTGAAATGCTGCAAAACGAAATACAGTACAAATTATGGATTCTAAATGATTCCATCAGCTGGAATGAAGAAAATATATAAATGTAGTGAGCCGGGAACCAAATGTAGAAACCATACCATACAATGGCTTTGCTAAAATGATGCAAACAGTAGCAAAAGTGCATATAGATATAAAATATATATAAAGATAAAATAATGTACAGAATGAACAACAGATCAATGGGCAGTGTTGACAGTCAAAGGCAATGTAAGCAGCTATTATATATGTTATTATTCAACGATGATAACCAGTAAGTAGTATGTCTATCTGGTCTATAGACTATCTGGTTATGTAATATGCAATATAAGTAAGCAATTATGTAATACATACAGTATAGTGTAAAAGAGACAATTTGTGTAGTTTCATCCTTCACTGACAAACAGTTATGCTTAAGGGAGCTAGAGGGCAATACATTCAACTTGAGGTTACCGGCATTGCTCCGTTGGCTTCTGAAATTCCGCCAGATTTCGCTCTTTTCGGCCAGATGTCACTCTTTTCGGCCGGATGTCCGTTACCTTTTACGCTTTCTTTGTGTTGGAATTTTAAACTCTGTGTGTCGAATTTGTGTTTTCTGTTGAACGACTTAAACAACCTTTGAACGTACACATTCCACCAAAACAAGATCCTTCCCGAGGCTATTTTGCAGAGGCACCGCCCTAGACAATTGTGATTGGTTTAAACAGGTTCCTTAGCAGGTCTCTTTTGAGAATGAGACCCTGTGTCTCAATAAGATTACCTGTGTAAATAAAAAAATGAAATACAATAAATGCCAATAAACCAGAGCACGTTTTTCCCCCATACCGGAATGCTGTGTGGACTAGCCAGACCCTCTTCCGCAGCGCTGTGAAAGAAGGTCTGGCAAAGCGAGACTACCCTTCAGTATTAATAATTTGATACCTATAATTCATCTCATAGTACCAAGATGGAAATCAACAAAATCAACAAAAATAACTTGGTTAGGGAATGATGATGATTGCCGTGGTTTAAAGAAGGACTACTTAGGGAGAGAGCGTGGTCATGGTTAAATGAAAACAATGTTGCTATAGGTCATTATAAGCATAGGTCAGCCTTTTAGGCATTTGAACAGTTTTTTTTGTGTGTGTGTGTGAGGCCAGTCTCCTTGTAACTGCCTGTGTGTGTGATGATAATCTGCTCTCTGACCCAGTGTCGTGACATGTAATCACATGAGGCTGTCACGCTAGTGGTAAACAGAACCATGAGACCTTTGAGACTTCTGACCAGGTCAGTGGACCACACAGCCGCCTGCATCTGAGCACCACAACGTAGGACTTCCTCACACTGATAGAAACGGAGAGGTAGTGGAACGGTATGACGTGGTAAGAGTTACAAAGAGTTATTTTAAAGTCACCAGGGCTTGCCGTATGACAGCCACTTTAGCTTACATTTTCCATACAATCACATAGTAGTAGTAGTAGTAGCGTTTGCCTATCTGGTGGAGGTGTCCTGGAGCAGAGACTGCACTTGGGGAACAATATCAGGACAATTTATGGTCAATTAAACAATGGTAGAATCACACTATTTCCACATTATCCTCAGGGGCCCACTGGTGCTTATGCAGGGACCCCATTGGTGTCCCCAGGGCCCAGTTGGAAAACCACTGGACAGGAGAGTGTATCGGTGTAATCAGATTAGCACAGTCTTCACAGGCTTCATGTAAGGGAAAGGCCATTTGGTTTATTAACATACTAGAAACACCATCTCCAAAGCAACAGACTTGTCGGCAATATGTGTTAATGTTAATTAGCCTCTTGGAATGTTACATTAAAAGCACAATTTGAGTTGTAATGAATTTTGTTAGTAATTTTACTCGCAAGAGGCAACTTGTCAAATATGGCAGCTTGGTCAGTGGCCATCAGTGTCTGATACCTACGCACAAGGAACCAGGCTTTCAACTGCTCGGCCGTGACGCAGTGAGGTAATGTAGCATGAAGAGCGACAAAGTCCAAATACAGGGGAGGTTGTTGTGGATCAACGGCTCAGACAAACGCAGGACTTTCCCCCGGTAGGCCACTGTTTGTGTCCCGTGTGAAAACAAAAGTCAACGTTGATTTATTTGTACTTTTCTTAACCTAACCTAACAAAGTAGTTTTGTTGCCTGAACCTAAACCTGCCCTGCACGTTGAAATTATTTTTGCTACAGTTGTTCCCAGTAGCCTGACAAGCCAGACCCACATCAAGATGTTGGGTCTGGGAACTCACCATTGGCAGGGCTCAATCCGAGGGGCGGGATAAACTGTTGTCTTTCAAATTCCCTCTGCACGCTATAGGATAGCGCTACAACCAGGCAGAGCAACGAAGAAGGTAGCAGAGCTAGTTGATAGATTAAACTTTTGCCGTATCCGTTTGGCAAAACTCCGAAACCATCTTCCTTTTTTAAGAAGGATTTCTGTGCCGTTCTTTGTTCTTTTCTCAAAGAAAAGCTTAACTCCAAGTCTTCCAGAAGACTGCTGTTCCCAGCAGCAGCAGCAGCAGCCATAAGCCCGCCCACCGACTCTATACACAATGTGATTGGCCTGACCAGAGTTTGGTTTTTCCAACTCGCAAGCCAACGGAGAGGGCCTAGCCTAAATTAAATTTGCTGCCACTAGGGTGTGTCTAGATTTCTAGGCTAGGTTCCCAGAGCATTAGAAACAATTAGACGCCAAGGGGTCCTGATGAAGTGGCCGTATGTGACGTGTTGGGAGTGAAAATGTGTTATTTGCTAGACTATGAAGCTTTTTGTCAGATTGTTTCTTAACTGTGGTTATGATTTCATGCTACCTTTTTTTCCCCACTTATCCTCAATTTTATGTTCTTTTTATACAGTCAGACAGTGAGATTTGTTCTTGATCTTTTGGCGTGGACGTATTTTCTTTATCTGTCAAGTTGTGTGATTACATGAAAATTATTATTATTGTTATGTTCTAAAGAAGAGTCACTCACATCCATTTACATATCTAGTTAGTGCTGTTTTCGACATGCATGGTTTACAGTTGGATTTGCATGAAGATGGCAGATCTTATAAACAGTGCTCCACAGTGTGGAAAACATAGTGAATATGGAGAACAAGGGAAGAATCAGATGAACAGACTGATAGAAAGAGAGAAAGGGGAGAGTTTAGAGATGATAGGTCTCTCCACACTCTCCTCTATCAGTCCAAACAGCCTGTGTGCCAGCCAAGAGTCTTTTTTTTCCTCTATCTTTCTGTGTGTCTTCCTCTGCCAGACAGATGACAGAATGTGGAGGGAGAGATTTGGGAGGAGAGATGCATAGAGCCGAAGGCATAACAGATTCTTGGACCTCACTTTTGGAGATGGTCTCTGTGCTCAACTTTGTATGCATGGATGTGCATACGTTATTAGCTTTTAGGTACACACTGTGAGCATAAATATGTGGAAACCTAAGCATTACACCCATCTGTGATCAGGCGTTGATTTGGTGCTATAACAGGCTCCACTCTTGTTGGAAGAGGTTGGAACCTGGCTGCGGGGATTTGCTCTCACTCAGCCACAAGAGCACTAGTGAGGACAGACACTGATGTTAGGTGATGGGGCCTGGCTCACGGTCTGTGTCGCAGATCATACCAAGGGATAGGGCTGAGGTGCACAAACTGCCCAATTTATATCAGACCTGGTGTACCGATTACAAGATTATTCCACTTGAAGAAATCTGGATTCAATGATTGCAATATTACAAGAAAAACCATGCAAGGTGTCACTGTGTGGCAGATTGTGGACGTTTCCCAGGTGCAAATATGATGCATTCTTCCCCAGACATGCAGTATGTTGTGTAATAAATGGAGGAGCAGGTGTAAGAATAGCACAGAGTGGATATTCATGAGCCACAAGCAAGGTTGTAGTTGAAAAAAAAAAATGTGCAGTAAATTTTAATTTACAGTGACCTTAATAATATCAGACGTTAAATGAGCACACCTCACAATTATCTAGAGAGCCAAGCAATATATAAATAATAGTGACGGCGGGAAGTTGTGGTTTGTGTTGATGACCTTGAATTTGAAGTTGAGGTTCAAATAATTGTATTTATTACAGGCTGAAACTGAACTCCTGTGATGTTTTTTTTTTTTTTTTTACTGCATTTACTTCAGTGCTGTACAGAGACATCAAATATATCACCACCGTCTCAATCCTTGTCTTGTCTCAGACTCGTTTCCATGTTGCCCCAACTTCAAGCGCACCCAGTTTTTGTCTACGAGAATACGAAGCATGTTCGGGGTAGCGTCTGGGACAGCTCACTATGATGTTAAGACCCGTCCAAACTGCTTGAACTAGAGGGCCGAAAGTCTCGTGTTTTCCACAGTCACTCTAGCCCTACTGACCATATTGAAAAATGCCAAAGGCCTACATAGTGATTACCACACTTATATCTAGCCTTTGTTTAAATTAAAAGTTAAAAGTTTGGATATTATTCTGGATGTTCCTAGAGCTTCTTATTCATTTATAATTGTGCAATTATTTAGTATATTCTGTATTTCATACTTAATTTCATGTCATATTAATTACTAAGGGCTCCTGCATACTGGCTGCGTGGCGTGAGCGTGTCAGCTGCGTGGCGTGTCCAATTGGACACAGCCTGCGTGAAACGCACGTCTCAAAAATGCGTGCCTGCTAGAAATAGAACCGACGCCTATTTTTCACGCGACACACAAGCGTGTTGGAAGCATTTCCAGGCAAAATAGAATAGGAAAAGATGTTTATATGTCATTTTGACACAAAGACATTTAATAAATGACATTTTGATCTTTGAAAGTCTCTAGATTTTGACATAAATGCAGATCTAAATGTAATTTAAAAATAAATAAATAATAATTATTGATTTTCACATGTTGCACCTGTCAATACAGAACGAAATATTCTGTAGCCTATTTTGCCGTCAATACTGCCGACGTTGTCATTGCTGCAATCAAATCAGTGTATATTTCTGATTATGTTTATGGGAAACATACCGTACAACGCCGCGTCAGACACGTTTCTGGTGTGCAAAGACATAGAAAACGCCACGCTACTGACACGCAACAAACGCCACGCTCAAGCTCACGCCACGCAGGCAGTGTGCAGGAGCCCTAACTCCTAGTTGTTATGGTGTTGCATTAGGGTCGTGCCCATTGGCGATGGGATCGTATATCGAGGATTGAAGGGTTCAGGATTTTTCCTATGCTAATATCAGAACTAAGATGTTATCAAATGACTCTCTAGAATCTTTACCCTAGTGTCCATTTCGAGATGTTTATGGCGGCGCGGCACCTCGGGAAAACCCAGACTAGAAAATTCATGATGAAATTCATTCATGATGCCAGTTATCCAAAATTACCAATGCTAAGCTCCGTGATGCCATTTTACCCAAAAAGAACCATACTGAGTTGAGCTTGCTTCATGATGCGTGCTGCTGCTGTACAGTACATGCTTGGATGTACATATACTGTATGTGTGATACACTGCAGTCCCATTATGATACAAAACTTGCTTAACAATAACAAAGTTTATATTGAAAACCCGCTCCCCTTCTCTGTAAGTGTTTTCTAGTTTTATCAATTCAATTTAATTTATAGTATCAATTCATAACAACAGTTATCTCAGGACACTTTACAGATAGAGTAGGTCTAGACCACACTCAAGACCCAACAATTCCAGTAATTCAAGAGCCAGCATTCAGTGCGACAGTGGCGAGGAAACACTCCCTCTCAGGGAGAAACCTGGGACAGACCCAGGCTCTTAGTAGGGGGTCTCTGACGGTGCCGGTTGGGGGCGTGATGAACAGTGGCAATAACAGTCACAATAAAGATAATGGATCAGTGACTAGAAATAGTAGTTGTAGTAGTTCATGGCATAGCAGGGCACTGCAGGGTGTCACAGGATGTAGCAGGGTATAGCAGGGCGTCACAGGACGTGGCAGAGCACTGCAGAGCGTTATCTAAACTGCCAAGCACAAGAACAGAGGAAATGTTGCTTTGAGGACTTGGCATTAAGCGGGATTGGAGCCCATGGGGGACAGCAGTGTGTTTATATACTGTGTGTGTGTGTGTATATATATATATATATATATATATATATATATATAGAGAGAGAGAGAGTTTTGTCTACGTTTATTGTTTATTTGGATTCAACCAGCAATCTGCAGTTTTGCTCCCGGGTCGGCTGAAGAATAAAAAGGAAGAAAAAAGAAGAGGCACTGCGAACCATTTTAAAATAGTCAGTCAGCCTCGGGGCGAAAGCCTGTAGACTGGGTTCAAAAGGCAAAAAGCTTCACTTTTTGAGCTCGTGGGGAGCTGGGAACAGCAAGGTCAAAGGTCAACAGAGAGGAAGTTTAATAAAGAAAGAAAAGGGAGGGCGAGCTGCGGTGGAGGGAGGGCGTTTGATTGATTGTTTCCTGTCTGTGCACCAGTCTGCTCTCTCCATTTTCTCATCCCGTTTGAATGCCTGGCTACTCTGTCCACTTCACTGTCTTAAATGGTTGTTTATTAGAAACTACGTTGCCAAAGCAATTTATACAATATAGAGAAACACAGGAGGACCACACTGAGCTGATAAATGATCGGGCTTTGAAACATTTACTACATAGCAATATATAATAACCAATATCTATAATAAGCTGAAAGAGTTGTTAAATTTACAATATTTAGCAATAAAATCATTCAAAACACAGAGAGGGCAAATAGGACAATGCAGCTATTATTTATTTTGTGTGTGTGTGTGTGTGTGTGTGTTGCGTCAACCTATCTCTCTCTCTCCTCTTTTCTTTTTTGTAAAGCTGCTATTCAACACATTCCTTTGTTTAACCTTCTAATTGGAAGACGTCTAGAAGGAGTCTTTTATGGCCTCACAAGTCTGATCTCACACACACACACACACACACACACACACACACACACACACACACACACACACACACACAGGTGTGTATAGTCCCCCACAGCGGCTGTGAGAAAGGGAGAAAAAAAAAAAGACAAAAAGATCAAATTATCAGCTACATTTAATTACCCACAAGTAGACAGGCACAGTAACAGTGCTAAATCCAGAATTGTCTGTGCTCGGAAGAGAGAGATAGAGAGAGAGAGAGAGAGAGAGAGAGAGAGCGACAGAGAGAGAGAGAGAGAGCTAGATTTATCAAGCCGTTTGCGCCTGTTTCCAGGCGCTATTTGGTCGCAAAGACGGACATAACCGATGCGGGCTATTTACAAACAGGGCGCACTTGGGTAAAATCGCAGATCGTCTGCCACATGAGCGAGAAGAGACAAGTTGCGCTTTCAATATGCGTTCGTGGGAGGGTCGTGGGAAAAGTGGGAGTTCCACCCAAAAAGGTGGGAGGATAAGCGCACAGTGCGCCTAATTATATATTCCGTGGTATTTACAAAGACTGTCAGTAAGAGCGCGTCTCTATTCTGCGGCGGAAATTCTCCGCCTCTTAAAAGCAGGTCTGAACCAGCCGCAATCGAGTTTCCTCGTAGACCTTTATGCCGCTGGTGAAATGACAACAGTAATTTGAGCAAGGCGAAGACATAGGCGAGACTGAAAATGTTTTTAACACAAGAATTACGCTTTGTCAGTGAACACAACATCATTTAGCGTTACAGATCAAGCAATATTAGAGTTACTGGAATAAATCAAAGATGAAATTGAATCTCCCACTCAGCGTTCACATGCCATTCCAGCAGTTGTTAAACTCCTCGCTACATTACAAATATTGGCATCAGGATCATTTCAAACAGTCATAGCATCAGCAGCGGGAATATTGCAGTCTGCACTCAGCCGTATCATAGCACAAGTACCGCTTCGCTACAGCACAATTTACGGTATAGTGGGCGGAGAAAGACGCTGATTGCCTGATGGGTGTCAGGGTTGATAAATACTACGCAAAATGTGGAAGCATAGCGTGCGCTATTACCGAACTCGCATAAACAGACGCAGCGCAAACTGCGCTAGTGTTAGTAAGTTAGGCCCAGAGAGAGAGCAAGAGAGTTAAGTCAGACTGAAGCTCTCTCTCTCTCCCTCCTCTCTCTCTCTCATTCCTTTACAGCTGACAGTGTTTTTTCTTTTCTTTTTCGAAGGCATCGCTGCAGAGTGAAGTGATGACAGCTTATCGGATTAGGGATCGCCGGATAATAAATACCCTTGTTTGATTTCTCCACCCATACTCCTTAAACATGATTACTGCTTACTGTTACCGCCAACATGACATTATAGCGCACTGCGCGGCGGCACAGACATTTGCATAATGTTTATAGAGATGGTAAGAAGTGATGGCTGCAGAGGGGAAGGATGCTGAGGGATGCGTTGAGCCGTCACTCCCCCTCCATCTTTCTTTCTCTTTATCATTTCTGTTTTGTTGCTGTTCTCTTTTGACCTTGTTACCACTTTCCATGGAAACACACGGAGCTGCTGTCTGTGCCTCTGTGCATGGTTTTACTGCGCTACTTGTGCATGTCTGCTCCCACCTCCAAGATGGTTTACTTAACAATACCTGTAATAAAAGGATGGATAATAGCTATAATGATTTTTATTCTTGAATATAATTCCACATTTTGGACCCAGGTCCAGGTTGGCAAAATGCCTGGCCCAGCCTCTTTTTTTTTTTTTTTTTCATTAGCAAAGAGCAATGTGATTTTTAACCGGCACTGACTGTCTCTTTTGCCAGGGTAAAAGTCAAACATCTCCAATGGTAAATTACATTCGCTGTGGCTAATACACGTTTATTCCATTAAAAAACTTGACGAAAGGCCAAAATGAAACTTGGCTTTTTGTTGGGTCAATGAGCTCTTTGCAAGCGGGTGTCTGTACTCAAACCAAAGATCATTTGTTATAGAAAGGCATATCATTCTAACACCACCGTGCTATTGCAAGTGCAATGTGCTGAGTCTTCTTTAATGGAACTATGAAGCTGAAAAGTGCCACATCATTTCAGGAGTCAGAACCGCCCAGTTAAACCTTTGATTCATATCATATTGACAGTTTAAAGCTGGACTGTCGAACTTTATATCAACCAAACAAGTTCACACAATGCTAAATAAACCTATCACAGACATGAATGTTGCATTACTACTCTTGGACTGGTTGGCATTTAATAAAAATAATAATAATACATTTTATTTAAAGGCGCCTTTCTCGGCACTCAAGGACACCGTACAGGGATACATAAGACATTTAAAAGCAGCAAACAAATAAAGAATACAACAACAATAAAACAACAGAAAGAGGCAGAGCAGTTCACATCAAGTGGAATAGGCAGTTTTAACCAGATGTGTTTTGAGTTGCAATTTGAAATGGGGGAATGAATCGATGTTTCTGAGTTGGGGTGGTAATGAATTCCAGAGACGGGGAGCAGAGCGAGAAGCATTCTATTTCAATAAGGGGATGCTGGATTCAGATTAGATACAAATCGGATCCCAACCCAAATCGTCACACGTCACCAAATATCGTGCGACAATATATTGTTGCACCACAATGCATAATTGACTTCCTGTAATGTATGTTTATATGTGTGATCCTGGCTGCTCAGTGTGAGGCCAGTTCGTGGCACAGAGGCCTTAGGCTGGCCGACAGAGTTATCGGTGTTTTGGTTTGACCACAGTGACACTGACCAGACGCCCTAACTATATGAGCAAATGTGTATTATCAGTGTGTCAATGCATATATCTGTATACTGTGTGTGTGTGTCAATGCATATATCTGTATACTGTGTGTGTGTGTGTGTGTGTGTGTGTGTGTGTGTGTGTGTGTGTGTGTGTTTGTTTGTGTGTTTGTGCATGCATGCATGCATGCATGTGTTGTAGCCACTTTCTGAACTCGTGACCTAGCGCTGAACTTCAATCCATTCTCATTCAGTGAGCATTACACTGAGCCCACTATCAACATTAGCTAATTACAGCTGGGGTCCCTGTTGGCTTTCTTTCCCCCCAGCATGACTCTAAGGCAACAGTGTCTAGACAGACATCGGCGTGATCGCTCTTTCTCTGGAGAAACAGACGCTCGTCTGTTGAAGTCCGTAGCATTGACTCCGATGGTATTACGGTCGTCAAAAATGAAGCCATGGTCCTCTTTTCTGGCTGAAGAGCTTAGCTCTTTTTTTAGCCCTCCTAGTGTGTTGAAAGACTTGTATGATAGTATAATAATCTGCTTTGTTTAGTAGGGCTGGTAGAATTAAGACGTGAAACGCTCGATTGGCAGATACAGATGAGCGAGAGCAATGCCAATGATATTACCTCACTAAATACCGTATTGCTTCTCAATTGAAGAGAACTGAAAGAAGGAAGAAAAAAAGAGTACTAATGTGAATGAAGATAGAGACCAGAACAGATGCAGAAAGTCCGAGAGAGAGAGAGAGAGAGAGAGAGAGAGAGAGAGAGAGAGAGAGAGAGAGAGAGAGAGAGAGAGAGAGAGAGCTGTTGTCAACATCCTCTCCAGAGAGACAAAGGTCTCCATTGTAATTCAGTTGTTGTACTGTATTTTGTTTTGATGTCCAATGTTTTGGGCTTTTTGCTGGTGCCATATGCCATAAAATGTCTGTGTGAGGTGGTGTGTGTGTGTTTTATAAGGGCCCCAACACACAAAGCTGGTCGTCACTGTGGCCATCCGTCACCTGGGCTTGTGCCGATTGAAGGGATGATTGGCAATTGGTTTTTCCCATGCCGATACTAAAGCGCTTTGAACTAACTTACTATCAACTAAGATATAATAAAAAAAAAAATTGTATCTAAAATCTGCCCCCTACTGTTCATTTAGAGATGTTTCTGGCAGTCAGTGAAAGAGAGCTCTAAACATCACTGGCTGACTGGCTAACTACTTTCATTATGATCTTGCTTAGTGCACAAAGGCATTGCCCTGTTGAAACAGGAACAGAGTCATCCCCAAAGCAGCACTGTATCTAAAATATTATTATATTGTTATAGAATTAAGGTTTCCCTAAAAGGTTTTTAAACTCTACCTAACTGTTTGGTTCGGTTCGGATTAGTTTGTTTAGGCTGGTATGAAAACTGTCAATGGAACTTGAGTGCGGACTGAACAACTGGATTGAAAGCACTTGTAAAGGTGGTCTCAGTCTGCCTTAAGGAGAACTCTGTTGCTGTGTATTTGTGGTGTGAAAGCAGAGCATACTGTGCCAACTACAGGATAAGCATGAATTCCAGAAAGTCAACTATTATTAAATTGATCTGCTGAACGTGAACTGTCAAATAAAATTATCTTTTCTTTTTTTTAAGTAAAAAATATCAGCATGAACACAACACAGTCCAGAACTGAAAGGCAACAATGCATCCTTTCTTTTTGTACTTGGTCTGTACCGAATGAACCAAACTACAGGTGTGAAAGCACCCTGTATGACTTTTGTTTATATCTCTTACACTCTTTTAATCTAGTACTTCAACTTATGATGTGGGGGAATGTTGGTTGCTGGGATGTCCAATGAGAAGTGTGCGCCTGTTTTGTGCCTATGGGTAAACGGAAAGGAATGCTAAAGGAAGGTCAGCCCCAGAACATACATTACATAAAGTAGGGACAGTATTGTCCACATACTTTTGGCCACATAGTGCGTTTCCTCTTGTGCAGCTGCAGAACATACTGTACGTCCATATGTTGGGGACCAGCTGGCCATCAGCTGTAAGCTTTGCGTTGTGTTCAAGAGCAACTTGGAATAGAAGATGTGAGGCGGAGCAAAACGTCTGATCAGCCAAGCCTTCGTCTTTGAGGTCGGCTTGGTGTGCCGGGGCCCTATCAGAGAGACTGGGCTTCAACATAAACTGGAGGCAGTCATCACAGCTAGAGACACCCTCAGTCTGCACAAGTAGTTTTAACCATCTCTTGTGGACAAATAATACGTTATTTCTGTCTTTCACAACAAAGGAAACGCTTGTTTCCACAGCTACCAAATATGAGAATATGCAGTTTGCTATGGATTTGACAGTTAGCACGACAAAGCACTGCATGTGACAGGTATCTCCCTGGCGAAACATGCTGTCGATTTAACGACTCTCCTGACAGCTCTCTCTGTTTTTTTTTCAATCTGTATGCTTACTGCCTCCTGAAGTATATGCATTGATGAATGTTTTCCAAGTCTTTGCATTGGTTGACTGAGTTCACTGCATGAATTTCTGGATGCACGCTGACAGCATTATAAGTATTGTAAGAGTGAACAGCAACAATTAATGTGAATATACTTTACACTTAATAATGAAAACAAAAAAACACATTGAGCATGCTTCTTGCTTGGGGTTGAAAATGACCGCACAACGATGACCTATTTCTACAATCCTGAATGAATGTATTTTCAGGAAACAATAAACGGTAGATATTATGTTCCCTTCATGGTGATTTCTGGAATGTTTGCAAGCTCATGTTTTTAACAGTAGCTTTTGCATTGTTTACATTTTTGTTCCAAAAAAGCTTGTGTCTTACTCCGCTGCAGTCTTATTTGATTGAGCTTTTACTTGGAGGCGATGCATAAATCATAAAACATTTCCTATCAAATCCATTTAAGGAAGTTCAGATGAGTGAACAGTTAGGGAAAGAGGGCTATTAGGCCACAACAATGTGTGTGTGTGTGTGTGTGTGTGTGTGTGTGTGTGTGTGTGTGTGTGTGTGTGTGTGTGTGTGTGTGTGTGTGTGTGTGTGTGTGTGTGTGTGTGTGTGTGTGTGTGTGTGTGTGTGTGTTTGTGTTTGTGTTTGTGTGTTTGGCGGACATGAACTTATCAACCCTGTCGTTTACACTATTACCATCTAGCCATGTGGCCTAGGAACTAGCGCGCACACACACACACACACACACACACACACACACACACAGACACAGACACTCACACACACGCCAGGCCAGGCCACACTGCCTGTTACTCCGAGTGTCCTGGTTTGGAGACCCAACAGAAACAGACAGCACCAAAATATCACTGCAGGGTTCCCATGTCAACACTAGCAGATGCAACATTAATTCAATCAGCCATGGGAAGTCACTGAGCGGAATGGGTGCAAGAGAGCCAGCATCTCAGAGCTACAGTGGCAGTGTTTGGGAGGCTTGAGGGACTACAGACTTAGAATCTTTTATGTTTTTTTAATGTTCTGGGTCATTTTGGTGATACTAGTTTTTCAGGAAAGCCATCCCAAATGTAATTTTCAAAGGGCTTAGGACATTTCCTGGAGATCAAAAGAAAAATAAGACTTTTTTTTTTTTAATTATTTCATGATATTCCTACAGGGACTTGATTAGAGAGAGTTACACATTGATAACAATGTGGTGATGTTGGTGGGAGTGTTTTGCCTTAACATGTATGCAGGGAGATGCAAAGTAGACTATTCCTCCTTCTCATGCAGTGTCACACTGATTTATTTTTCCTTATTTTTTAACTTACTTCTCTATTTAATTATGCCCGCTTTTCTCTTTGTAAATCCTATTCAGTTTGGTTCATTCTCTGCATTGGTATTAGCAACACATGCCTGGGATTGTCACTGAATGTTTATGTACAGCAGCAGGAGATCGCAAAAGCTGTCGGAATTACAAGTCAATTAATAACAAGCAGTCAAAGGTAATAATCTGTGAAATTTCACATAAGTAAATGTCTCTTTAGCCTCAGTCTCGACACAACAAAAAGGAGAAGAACGGTCATGTCTCAGTCTACATTGTTTCTGCTTTGCTGGCCAACAGTTCCCTACCAGTTTTTATGTTATGCAGATGGAGGAGCTGTGGTGGGTGATGGTGGACTGATTACCTCCTGTATGGATGACCTACTTAAGTTCAAAATCAGTGTCCTATTGTTGTAGGTGTGGAAGTGAATGTGGAGGAATGATGTGGCACACGTCATGCCAAGTTTCAGGTATTTCTTGCCTATAAGCCTATAACATTATGTCATTATTATTCAGCTTTTCTTTCTGAATTTTAAAGATTTTTCTTTTTTTTTAAGTGAATAGAAGTGAAAGGGGGAGAGAGGTGGGTATGACACATAGCAAAGGGCAGCAGGTCAGATTCGAACCCTGCGCCGCTGCAGGATTCAGCCAACGTGGTGCAAATGCTCTTACCGGGTGAGCTAGAGGCTGCCCCTCTTTCTGAATTTTAAGGCTCTGTTCAAACCTGGAATTAACATGCATCCTGGGTGATCTGAACACAAGTGGACAGCTCTAAGTACAGGTGTGATAGGAGGAACACACGCAGCATACATAGGCAAGGCAAGGCAATTTTATTTCTATAGCACATTTCAGCAACAGGGCAATTCAAAGTGCTTAACATAAAACATTAAAAGCAATTAAAAACAAATAATAATAAAAAGAAAACAAAAGTAAAATCAGATAAAATATGAGAATAAATTGCATAGTGCAGTGTAAGAAATTAAAGAAAGGTAGGAAGATAGGTCTTCAGCCTTGATTTAAAAGAACTGAGAGTTTTCTGGAAGGTTGTTCCAGATGTGCGGAGCATACAAATTGAACGCTGATTCCCCTTACTTAGTTTTGACTCTGGGGACAGAGAGCAGACCTGTCCCAGATGACCTAGGTCTGGGAGGTTCGTGGTGCATTAACAGATCAGAAATGTATAGATGGACCTTTTTCACGACATGTTGACATGTCATAGTAGGAAAAGCACAGGTGTATTCAAAACCATTAATGATGGCTGCATTCCACTTAGGAGAGGTCCTGGTATTGTGCATGCTGACTCACTGAAATAGCTTACTGGGACACTTGATGGAAATGAGCCATTGTTAAGGTTATCAATTTCAGCTGTGCTTTTCCTACTATGACAAGTCCAAATTTCTGCTGTGTAGGGTTGGGCGATATGGAGAAAATCAAATATCATGATATTTTTGACCAAATACCTCAATATCATTAATGTTGACTGTTGGTGCTTTCACAAAATATTTACACAATGAGATTTTTGATGAATAATCATCAGTAACATATAATATATAATAAATATATAATATAATATAATAACTAAGTGGGCAAAGGCAAATAATAGAAGAGCTAGAACAGTCTAGTAAGTTCATAAAATGACATCACTTTACTGTAACGCAGCCTTTAAAACCAGGAAAAGACACCACTTATGCCATATTACGATATTACCATATCCAAAATCTAAGACGATATCTAGTCTCATATCACAATATCGATATATAATATCGATATATTGCCCAGCGCTACTGCTGTGAAAAAGATCCATTGAAGACGCATTAAGATCCGATCACTCACACCACATTCGGAGGTCCTCTAGGTCGCATATGGCCACATTCTTTTAACGGGGTGTATGCAAATGTGTCCTGGGCCACATGAAGGACCGACTAATCAACTGTAAGCATCTATGTACTCATTCACTGGCTTTGTCCACCACATCTGAGCTATAAGTAGCTGTGTGTATTTTTGCCATCTTTGTATTTTTGAACATTAGTATTTTAGAAGTATCTCTCATGTAACAGAAACCACTGAGAGTGAATCAGGGTTTTTTGGGTTTTAAATGTTATCATACTGTCGCTGATTTCAATCAATTTTATTTGTCACATAAAATTGTACGAGATATGATGTGTTGGTGTTTTTGTTTCAGCACCCACCTGCCTGCCCTCATCCATGGCTTTCTGAAGCCTCGGTGTTGGCGGGATGGAGGTCAATAACCTTATATTTAGGTTTATAAAACGTACCCGAAAAATACGCCCTTCGGCACACAGACAGAGGACCAATCTCATTGCCCCCCTTAACCCTAAGCCCTGAACCCTCACTGACTTTACTGACATCACCTGATAAGTGACGGAGTTCAAGAGGCTGCAAAGAAATGGTATAAATTATAAAAAGGAATGGGACAGAATTTTACGGCGAGATATCAGCTACCTTTACCACGCCAAAACATGTTAGGTACAATTGTGGGTTTTGGGACTTTTTATTTTACTTTTTTTACTTTTTTTATGGCCAAGAAAGATTCAAACGTCTTCCAGGGTCTTTATAGTGGAGGAGTCAAATAATCAATTTACAAATTTTTGTCAGAACTGCAGTGTTAGGCAAAATTAAAACAAATGGTTGATGAATAAACCAGCCAGTCCTTAATGTTAATGTAATGTATCTATGTAAATGTAATATGTCAGGCTGAACACCCACGTGCTATTCCTTGTTTATCTTTTCTTTAAAGCTTTTGGGCTCTGGTAACTCTGTGTTTTAACGTCACAATGCTATGAATTGTGGGTAACTCCCTCAGGCAAAGTAAACTTACGGAAAGTGTTCAGAAAGGGCTTAACATTTTTTGCGAGAGTTACAGGGAGAGCCCTGAGCCCTCACAGACTTAGCGAGAACGCGCCTCAAAGTCTGTGTGTTGAGACTGGGCCAAAGACTGTAGACAGAGATTTTTCATTAGTCTTGCACCTTTCTCTAAAAATGTATGATTTATGTGAGAGTAACAACTGAAATGTATACACACACAATAAACACAACAATGTTTTCATTAAAATATGTACTGTATGTGCAAACAGAAAAAATGTACTTTGCATACAGAGCAGGGAAGTGAGATCCGATCACAAGAGGTTACTAGAGATGGATTTGGAGACATTCTACTGCCAGGTGTAAACACATGTACTTAGATCGGATCCCCAAAGATGCATGTTAATGCCAGGTCTGAACAGGGCCATAGTTTCCCCTCCACAAATGTTCTGTGGGGACTTCGCATTGGTCAGGTATGATTCTGCATCTGTTTTAAACCCTGGTAGGACAATGTGAGGACTTCACTGGGAAAAGGGACGTTTTTTTAGTGAGAGCAGTGATTTAGCTGTTAGCGCTGGTTAAACTTCCTTGACAGAAGAGAAAAAGAAAAAGACGTCACATCACTGGATTCACTGTTTGCCTCTCTGAGGTGAAGTGCTAAAGAAATCTAGAGCAATAAATGCTCATCACCAAAGTTATAGACAAAACACCAAAACTATATCAGCTCTGTCTTCTCTTCTGGTGTCAACTCTTTATCTAGCTTTTGCTTCCCCCCCCTTCTGTCTCTCTCTGTCTTCATCCCAGTGGAATATAAAACAGATTTAATATTTGCAGAGGGAGTATTGGATGACCTGTGAAAGAGAAACACAGGTTGGTGTGTGTGTGTGTCCAGCTAATCTGTGAAACTCAAAGAGACACAGAAGCAGACAAAACACAGCGCACAATGACATTTGTGTCTATAACAAGTCACACTGTAAAGGTGGGGGGGGGGCATAAGTGAAATGTCCGTGGACATATTTGTGCAAAGGAAACATGGTTCAACTGTTGTTTATCCTCTGTGACATTTTCAGGGAAAACATGCCTGACAAAGAGCATGATTTGTAGATGTGTTTAAAGGCTGCTGTATATCAGTGCAGTGACTTTTAGAAGACTGCTTCGGCTGGCCTGTAACTCTTTCTCGAGCATACAGCATGCTGTGTTCTCTAATCCCTCTTCATCCTTTCGGTGTCATTTGCAGTGAGAAGTGCTGCACTGTGCAATCTGGCTGACGTTAAGCATATCCTGCCATTCAGCTCCTCTTCTTTACCTCCTCGACTAGTAGCTTACTGTGACACAATCTGTCTACTGCATTCTTTTTTGTAAGCTATTCATCCAGGCAATGTTTGCTGAGCACACATGTTCTATTACGACATCCTTCTGCTTTGCTTCCATGTAAATTCTACACATTTGAACTTGCTCAGCAATGCCACGGTTACTGATGTTGGCCACTGAGCAGTTGCTGGTTGTCTTTAGTAGCTTAGAATAGGCTTTAAAAGCCAAGTGTATGTTCACCCAATAAATTGGGTGAACATACATAGGAGCTGTTGTTTTTTTGTTTTGTTTTTACAAATGTTGATAGTGTGTTCTTTGGATTATCCAGAGTAACTGTTAACAGTTTTCCAAAGGGCAAAACTCAAGAGGGTCCAAAAGCACAAAGGCAAATTAACCTGTGCAATATTTTTCAAATATAATGGAGAATTGAATACAGGTCCCAGGAAAGTAGAGGTTCCTAGGGCCAAATCCAAACCTAAATGAGGAATTTCATAGTATGGATCCTCTGTTACGTGACAATGTAACAATCTCTACAAAGTTACAAACAATACAAAGTTCAGTCGCTCAGCCGATTTATTCAGGCAATTTTAATTTAGGTATAAGTTATGCCATTACTTGCTTAGAAATAAAACATTGCAAAAATAAACTTTTAATTCCAAGCTTTTCAATTTATTGACTTAAAGCCAAACTATCCGTATCACAGCACTTATTATTTGAGACTTATATAGCACTGATGATATTTGAGAGAAATCAGACAAAAATCTGACAAAAATATCTGTACTGAGCAGGACATTTTACTTTTAATTGTAAAATAAACGTGTCAATGTTCTTTGGTGAACAAGCTATGTAAATGCGAGACTGTTTCTAAACGTTATATTTTTTTCTCCATTTTTGTACTGCAAATTACTTTAGGGCAAAAGCTGAACTCCACCAATGCTAATGTGATATGCCATTGATGGTAATACTAGATTTGGCTCAAAATAAAAAGCCTTGTTGAGCCCATTGGAAGTTCCATATGAACTGAAGAGAGTCGTGTTTGAAGGGAATTGTGACTTCACCTCCATCGCGTCCTAGCTGTTCTTTTGCCCAATCTGTGAGAGATTTGGATGTAGCCATGGGGTGCCAAGGAGCGGGGCAAATCAACATGTGCTGGGGGCAACAGAAGGTGTATGTGTCTCTCTCTTTGTGTATGTGTGTGTGTGTGTGTGTGTGTGTGTGTGTGTGTGTGTGTGTGTGCGCGTGTGTGGGTGGGTGGGTGTGTACACAGGCACTAATCTGCTATGAGGGGGGTCCAACAGGATTAGTATAATCAGGGGTTTGTGAGGACCCCATTCCAGCCCCCCCTGTGCGTTTCCCCTCCTTATCCCGTCATCCCTCTGCTCTGCCCAGCCATCCACCTCCTCATCCCTCCTCCCCGTCAGCCCCCGACAACCTCTTCATCTCTCGAATCCTTCCCTTTATCCCTCAATCCTTCCCTCAGTCTCTTTCCCCCCGCTCAGTTCCTCATTCTCATCCCGCACTTCCATTCATCCCCTTGACCTCATCCTCTTACACTTATCCTTATCATTACCTTCTACATTGTAGGCGTTTAGCTCCGCAGCTTGGAATTACAAGCTCCCGCCCGAGTGGAGCGCAGTTCTGCGATACCGAGCATCAAAGTTTAGACGTCCCGGATGTGCGGGAAAAGTCCGATATTCCCTGTGAACACTGACCGGCCACATGAGAGCAGCACCTGGAAAAGCAATTCAGAGTGAGGGAAGTGTCAGGATGTAGAGCTGCACTGCAGATTCAAGGTGCGGAGGTTTGAAAGTGCTGATATCCTAACAACAGATACAACCGACATAGAAACACAGACAATCACAGCTTTGCATACAAATGTCTGCTCACTGAGCCTTTGGTTTTTTTAAATTTACACTCCACACCAGGGAAGATTTTGCTTACGTCCTTTATAGTCACTATGCTGTATGTCTGATCTCAGCATGCCATATATTGTTGTTTTTCGAGACAAGTTAGGATACTTAGAAATACCATCAGTTGGCATGTGAGTGGCACTTGTTCTATGACACTCTACAGGCGTGGCTGTAAGGATGGCTACTGTATGTCGGTCTGTTGGTCCACCACTTTGGTCCAGACTGAAAAATCACAACAACTATTAAATGGATTAGCAACAGATTTTTGTACAGATGTTCATGGCGCCTAGAGGATAAAGCCTACTGGCCTTGGTTATCCCCTGAATTTGTAAATATGTTTTTTAGTGAAATGGTTTTTGATGGATTCCAGTGAAAAGGGGGAAAAATGATGTGCCTCTTTTGGGTTCAATTTTTAGCCCATCTCATAATGTGTCTGACTTATCATCTAGCGCCATTTTGAGGTCAAAATTTATATCTGTTCGCTACTTTGGTTCGTGACCTACCAGTAAAACTAATATCTTTCCCATGTATTTATGGATGTTAATCCTGAACGGCCATCAAAGGAACGGCTAACATTGGGAAAACGTTGCACTGTTTGCAGATTTCACGTTCCGGTTTACTGAAGTATAACGCTGAAATGGTGTTCGACATTTGGCAGTGGTGTGTCAGTCAGGTGCTCAAACATATGTAAACATAGCTCATGAAGTAATAATGGAGATGGCTTTTCTGTAAGGACATGCATGAGCGCGTTGGACTGAAGATTCGGATCCCTTTGGTTTAAAATTCCGAGTCTTCCTCCATGTTCTCAGCCTTCTGTCTGCATATATCTCGTTAAATGCTCCACTTTATCCCATCCCCTCAACCATTTATCTTCCTCCCTCTGTCATCTACCCCCTGATTGCAGCATTGGCTCCTCTGTACAGTAACTCAAAACTCCTCACACTCAGCCTCATCTACTTATCTTCACCCTTTCTAAAGGTCATTACACGCACAGCCTGTTTTGCCAGATTAAAATAGAGGCTCGGAAAGGAAGATGGGGTATGTCATATCTGCCAGCCTCCCACCTTATCAAACACATATGCACACAGACGCGGACACACACACACACACACACACACACACACACACACACACACACACACACACACACACCACCACACACAAATGCATGCTCTTGTAAGGAAATACACATGCTGCCAAAAAAGTGCAAACATGCATATGCACAATTACCCTCAAATACATATTTTACTCATACTGTACACACATGGAAGTGCATGAATGTGTAACACTCCCCCACACTTGCATGCATTCTGTCACAAACTTTGATATGTGCAGGCTGATAAACCAGTACACACATTCTCTCCCACACACTTGTGCAGTGAAACACGCACACACACACACACACACACACACACACACACACACACACACACACACACACACACACACACACACACACACACACACACACACACTCAATTACATTCACGCATCAAACATCTGAAGAGCAGTCATGAGAATCGATAGATGCTACAAGCAAAATGCCTAACTTGGAAATAAAAAAGAAATAAAGAGATGCCTTTGAGAGTGAAGAGGAAAATAAGCGGGGAAGGAGGAGTTTATGAAAAGAAAGAGGAGGAGGCATGGAGAAAGGGATAGCAGGCCTTGAAATAAAACCGGGAGAAAAAGAAACGGACTCAGCCTTTAGAACACAAGTTAAAAAAAAAAAAAAAAAATTGGAGGTGGGGTTGTTTTAGATTTCTTTTTTGTGGAAAAGAGCTGGAGGGCGTTGAGAGGAACGGAGAAGCATTTGGCTGCCAGTGATGCCAGAGCCTTGAGGAATACAGATGACTTTGAATTCACAGATGTAAAAAGGACAGAAAGGACCACTCTGTAAAAAATAACTAATAATAGCAAAGGTAGTCTCCGTCAATGGCACTCTGGCTGGAGCAACAACAGGGAACAAATTGAGATTCCACGGTTGCACAAGTCTCCCTCGCTGTTTGTTGTGATTCTGGTTGGCATTGGTTGGTCTGTTTTATTTGTTTAAACACTCCTGCACTGCAAAAAAAAAAAAAAAAAAAGTGTAAAGTCTGACAATAAATTAAGGATTCAGGACATATTCAGTGGATTCATTTAATCCATGTGTTTTTTTGTTTTTGTTTCGGCATAATAGAAATGAAAAGGACACTGTCATTTAATGTTGTCGACGCTTCAAGAAATCAAATCTGTCTCGTTATTTTTTGCAGTGTGCCATCGCGCCTTCTTCCCTACGCCCCCTCCCTCTTCTCTTGTTTGTTGTTTGAGTGTATGTGTGTGCTCATGTGCGTGTATCCATTTCTTTGAGAGGGTCAAAGCCTTTTTATAATGTGTGTGTGAAGCCCCCATGTTTTTCACATGCAGATCAGCCACATAAGCCTCTCCACACAGGCTTTCACATGGACCTGCTATAGTCTTCAACTTCTCGACAAAACCCACTTGTCCTGTATAGTTGGCTGACTGGCCACCAGCTCCTTTCTATAGACACAATGCACGCTGGCCCCTGTGGCTGTTGACTCGGCTGACGGTTTGAGGGTCCTGTTTATTCTGGTTGAGTCAAAGATGGAAAGAAAGTTGTTGTCTTTTTTTTTTTTTTAGTTTCTAGCCCAGTTTTCTGCTACAGTACATTGAAATGTACATTGCGAGGCTGTCACTTTTTATATTATATTCTAATCTCCAGCATTTTAAATTTTACTTCCTGGAGTGGAGGTTCTTCAGCAGCTCCTAAAACCTGCATTTTATTGGCACGAGTTGTGTCTGTTGCCTAGCAACATATCTCACTGGCCATTAGCTCATCTTATGTGTGTGCATGTGTGCGTCTGTGTGTGTTTTCCAGTTGTTGTAATCTGCATTGTGTGAAGGCAATCTTAACCTCAGCTAACTCTGTTTTATTGCACTGTATCCCTATAGGCCCACACCATTACAGACACAAAAGGAACACGCACTGATGATTGCAGAAAACACGCACGTAGAAATTCATGAATTATTAATCTGAATTAGAGGATAAAGCCATTCACTGTATTTTCTGTATGGATGTCATTCACTTCTGTGCCACCACCAATAAATTCAATATTATAGAAACACTTGCAGTTTTGACGCAAGAAAAATGAAATAATAAACTGCCATGCATTGTGGGACGAAAGTCTGAATTTCCAAAATGAGTTACAAAGTTGTCTTAATTCAGAAAAACTGTCCAAAGTGTAACAAATGCCCCATTTTTCTCTTATTTTTCCTCTCTCCTCATTAAGGCACTGTGCCCGAGCTGTCCTTCCAGAAATATAATTGAAAGTGGGGAGAAAGGCAAATGTTGCTTTAATCTCATTTGCAGGCGAACAATGGGCTTGGGACTACGCTAAATTCATAAAAGTGGCTTAATGCAATGAAATTTAATGAGGTAATTTGTGAGCGAGATGGTGCAAGTGTCCTGCCGTGTGCAAGGGTATACACACACTCACACACACACATATATACAGGAGGGCACACACACATATATCGCACACGGAGAGCAAATCTGGCACGTATGAATATTTATAATAGGGGTGAACGAGAGAATATTCAGTCAGACAGGAGTTTTTATCTGAGCGGACTTGAGTGGAGCACTCGTTTGTGTGTGTTATCTTAGTAGATAGCTGAGTCATGCTGTGTGATAAAGTTCCTCACAGTTGAATGCATGAAGCTGCAGGCACCCAATCATCAAGGTTCAAAAACATTGACACAAAATCCAAGATTCAAGGCATCATTGTCATTTGAACGGACATGATTGGAGTTTGACTCTTTAAAAACCATGCATGCATACCCTCTGGCACAGTGGTGTAGTCTACGTGATATGCAGGTATACGCAGTATACCCACCAAGAAAGCTCCAGGATTTCCATATACCCACATATACCCATATAAAAATGCGCAATGACATGCAACAATATACTTTCCATTATAATTTTGATATATTTTGGATTGTCATCTGTGCTTTTTTTCTTCGCTTAGGCTAAATAAAGGTATTTCCACCGTATAGACCCCCCACTATGATATGCCCCCCTCAAGGCCCATCCTGGTCCATATATATAGCCCCATACATATACAGTACAGTATACCAACTACAATACATTAGACTACACAACTGCTCTGGCACCCAAACACACACTGATATGTCCATATGGGATGCTCCTTTTGATCAAGCACAGATGGGATTAGGTCTTTAAATTTGACGATCGGAAAAATAAATGACCATGGTTTTACTGCTTCATCTGTCATAGATGCCCGGACTCAACCTCTCGTGTGTGTCTGAGGCAGTTAACATCCCTTTCTGGCGCTGTCGACCTCAGTGGGACTCGACTGTCACTCAGGCAGGCATTATTTGAAGCAGCCGGTACCTAGCCCAGCACGGTTCCACATCTCATCTTTGAAAAATCACTGAGAGCCAGAAAGATGGCCAAATAATAAATTGGAAACAATATGACAGGCCAAGCAAGAGTGGATGGAGCTAACAGATAATTCAAAGAGGTTTGCAGTTTTTTTTTTAGTTTTTTTTTAGATTATTCTTTTTAGATCTCTTTTAATTTGTGCATTAACACAGTGGTTCCCAACCTTTTTGGTCTAAGGTACCCCCCACAGCCCTGTCAGATGAACTCACGTACCCCTTCATCAATTCCCAATGTATGTTCCAAATGTTAACTCTTCATTATATAAAAATTGGTATTGTTAATTATATCATACTTGTTGAACTGTCAATATTTAGATTTGTTTTGACAGAAATCTTACTACTACTACTACCACAATTTGGAGTGAAGCTGAAAGTTGTAACCGTTTATCCATTAGTTTTAGCTAACAAGTTCAACAGTTTAGTCGGACCTTTCAGCTAACCATTTCAGTCGCTATGCACTACTTTAAGCTATCAATTTAAACCATTTAGGCATTACATTTAGCTAACTATTTTAAACCGTTCACCCATTACTTTTAGCTAACCATTTTAGCCTCTTATGCTCTACTTTAAGCTAACTAGTTACCTGTTTATCCATTACTTTCAGAGAATCATTTGAACTGTTAAGTTATTACTTTTAGCTAACCATTTCAGCCGCTTATGCAATACTTTTTGCCAACTATTTCTACCGTTTAACCATTACTTTTCGCTATTTGTTTCTACTAATTCATTATTTTTACTAATTCATTATTTCTACAAATTAATGAATGACTTATACTAAGTAATTTATTCATTACTTTTAGCTACCTCTTTAAACTTGTTAACTAGTTTCCAATCACTCTTACATAATTGCAACATGTAGTGTTCAGGTGTTAAAACTGATATATTCTTTAAATCAAATCATAATTTAAATTTTTTTCAAATTAGTTGAACTATCTCCACAATCTTTCCACGCACGCCCTTGCAACAGCAGAAGTACCCCCTGGGGTACAACCACCCCTGGTTTGGAATCATTGCATTTAAAAACATTGTTGAACTGAATGCTGAAATTAAAAGCTATGAATGATTCTCCGTACTCATATTTAATGACCTAGATTCAGTGACAGAGAGAGTGCACATGCATGTGTGTGTGTGTAATGTTATGCAAAGTTCCTCTATAGGAGTCTTGTAACTTTTTCAATAGTTGGAACAATTAATTTGTATCATATACTTTTACATTTGACTTTGCAACAGTACACACACACACACACACACACACACACACACACACACACACACACACACACACACACACACACACACACACACACACACTCTTCTTTTGTGCTGCCAAGCCTCTGTGCTGCTGCTTTGCTTCCTCTGCAGAAGCCAATAACAGTTTAACTGTACTGTCACTCAGCAGCATCTAGAGAGAGAGAGAGAGAGAGAGAGAGAGAGAGAGGGATGTGAACAGGCAGAAGAGAGAGGGAGAGATTAAAAGCAGAGAGATGGATGCGACAGCGTAAGGAAGCGAGGGGGCGGGGGAGTGAGGAGAGGAGAAGACGTGGTGCAGCTAGGAGCAGATGAGAAATGTGACGGAGGGAGACTGGCTACAGAGAAGGACAGAGGGAGAAAGAAAGGGGGAGGGAAGTATAGAAGAAGGGAGAGGTACAAAAGTGAGAGAGACCTCTAGTTAAGTAGAAGTGTGGCGGGTAAGGGAGCAGAGTGGTAGTCAATGCTAGCAGGCTTATAACAGCAGCGTTAGCAGCTCAAACTCTGCCAGGTCTCCATCGATCACAGGTCACGGCAGGCTAAAAGGACCCAGTGCTCACCCTGCTCGCAGACTCCAACTCCCACAAACCATTTAGAGCCTCACCTAATGACAGGGGCAACTTTGAGTCGTATAATGAACTTAATCATCCAGTATATTTAAATATAGATAGCATGTAAATTGCAGTTATGGACTTGAAATGTGTTAAATACAGTTTGGTCAAACTTCACACTTCAATGTGAATGTGTCTTTGTGCTGCATATACTTTTAATTAATCCAGAGAAGTATTAGCAGGACAATATGCAACTGCTTTTACTAAACATAACAGGATATGAAAAGTCTTTCTTGTAGCTGTACTGTAGATACTCAGCTTCTATTTTATTCCATCTAATGATACATTCTATCTAATGATACAGAGTCATCTTTGTCCCAAGATTAAATATCCCCTCCACCCTACCTCAGCCAGCCCTCCAGGCTCCATTAGCCAAGAGATGAGGTGAGCACAGGCGACATTATCTTAACTGAGGTGAATCACCTTCCCACTGGCTCCATACGGGTTAATAACACTCTCATCTAGGGAATGGGACAGTGAGGGAGGAGGGAATAAAGAGAGGGACCTTCTTTGCTGGAGCAGTATGGTCTCGGGTCAAGGTAAATTGGTGTGGTGGCAGCTTGTAATAAGGCACGCCGACATGCAGGAGTCATGGTCACCCTCTCTGGAGTATATTATGCATCTGTGCATGCATCATTTCAGTGCACACACATGTAGTGTATGCTCTTTGTGATCTCTGTCTGTGTGTGTGTGTGTGTGTGTGTGTTCATGCATGTTGTCCCATCTGTGGGAACGACACTCAGCAGACACCCACTGGATGTCAATCCCTCTGTGGGACACTGAAGTCAAATTAGTTTTATTTATATATAGGTATAGTGTAGATTGAGACAAGTTTATACAAGAATAAAACAAGTTGAAAGTTTGTCTTAAGCCCATCTACATATAAAATAGGCATACAAGAATAAAACGTATGGAAGAAAAAAAAACTGACACATTTAATAATAAATGAAAGTTACTTTAGCGTAATTCTTGCTGATCAGTTTTTAGTCACGCTAGCGGTGTGGATCTAAGAATGACAATGTCAGTCTGGCAACACTTCCAAAACTTTGGTCCAAACGGAAATATCTCAACATCTATTGGATGGATTGACACAACATGTTGTACAGACATTCCTGGTTCTAAACTGATGTACCCAAATTAAATGTCATCCAACGGCATCATGTAATTGACTCAAAGACAAGTGTCTTTTGCTCCCATTGCTGTGGTGTTTCTGCACATCTTCTCCACAGTGTCACCTTTTAGCACATCTTATGATTTAAACAGTATGGGTGACAGGCACTGTTCTTTTTCGTAAACTACTAAAACACATATTTGTAGGAATATTTGAGAAACTATTTCCCTGCACTGCACTAGAATAAAACATTTGAAAATGTAGTCAAGTATTCTCTTTTCAAGCATCCCTATCATAAGACGTGCAATCATATGTCAAGTTACTGCAAGAGGTGTGCAATTTCATGTATCTGCAGATTGCATGACATATGCATGTCGATATATTTAAATTGTCTTTATACATTAACAATCAGACTTTACATTCCCGGTTTGATTGCACTCGTTACATGAATTACAGTAAATAGCCTTTAAGTCCTATACTGCCACCACTACAATCAGTGATGAGTGCCAGGTTGTTCCAGACACCTCTCCCCTTCTCCTGTGCAACTGGCTTCGATGCAGACAGACACACACACACACACACACACACACACACACACACACACACACACCACGCCCACCTAGATGAAGTGACACTAATGGAGCGTTCCATAATCTTCTCCATCCATCTATCAGTAATGGGCAGCGCTATCAATCTGCCTCAGGTGGGGGAGAAGGGGGGGGGAAGCTCGCTGAGGGGTGTATCTGTAGTCACCCTCGTCGTGGCAATCCCTCATAACGTGTGTAATAACCATTCGCCGGGGTAATCTCCGCTGTGATGGGACGGGTTCCAGCCAGCCTTGACCCCGGTGACACCGCGGCTGATGATGATGTCATTTCCCTCAAATAGGCCCCTTGTCTTGAAGTGTGTGTGTGTGTGTGTGTGTGTGTGTGTGTCTTGTGAGATGACTGCTCATGAGTGGAGGTCAAAGCTCTGATCTCATCCGTCTCTCTCAGTGCGTTGATTGAATCAAATGACCAGACAGAGCTACGGAGTGAGTAGGTGCGTTCAAAACCGTTCCCTATCACGGAAACAGTGCTCTATAGTGCGTTTGCCATTTTGTTTGTAGTGGTGTTTGAATTATCATCGGAACGCATTTCATTCACTATACAGTCCACTATAAAGTACCCACAATGCACAGCAAATATACATACATACAGTATGATGTACCCTACAGTTTACTCCCGTATACCACAATGCAACGCGGCCGTGTTTTCCCAGGGGAGAAGAAGAAGCAAAAGGACTTGTTTGGTCATTCCCTATATAGTTCACTATTTAATAAACACTATATAGGGTGTTTAAAGGGGAGGGAGCCTGTGTGTGTGTGCGTGTGTGCGTGTGTGTCTGTGTGTGTTCCTCATTACTCCGAGCAGAATCTGAAGCAGGTGTCCAGTTGATTCTCCTGTTAGTTAGCAGGAAGTAGCAGGAGGTTTCAGCTCTTCCAAGCTTCCCGTATTAATGAGCGTGTTCCTGTGAGGAGTGCCAGCAGTGCCGGACAGCTCGCTCTCAACTGCAACTTTTTCATCTTGAGAATAATGGAAAATACAAAGACGCGTCTCTTTCGCCATTTCTTTTTCTGAGTTCACATGAATTCACGGGGTGCTTTCTTGGCATGACGCAGGGACTCCATACACTGCTGACACAGGCTGTGACTAAAAGGAAACTTCATGCATTACAGACAAAACGTATCAAAACTGTAAAGATTACTTCTTCATTTTTCCCCCTTCATCTTCCTTCACTTGACAGACGCACAACAAGAACTGGACGCCGATTCCTCTTATTGCAGATACTTCAGATATTTTTATTTTCTATCGGCAGTAATTGCAAAGCAGCTTGTTATCCTCAGGTCGCCAGTTTCAGTGTGTTATCTCCGGATTGAGGGTGGGTCCAGTTTTCTGCTTGCCTCGGCTGTCTCTGTTCGCCATCTTAATGAGCGCGCTGCTGCGGAGAGCACCAGGGATCCACCACCTTTCAGTTTGCACAGCAGAGTTTTCACCCAACTTTTAAGTTGGTTTTGATTTTGCAATCCTCATAATGTCACTTTGCGGTACGCTTCAAGTGGCATCTCATTGGTGAAGGGCTCAGTTTTATTAAAATAGGTCATTTTAAAGAGATAAAAAGGAAACATCAGTTTTAATTAAAGCGAATGCAAATGTAATGCAAATTCAATGAAATTGCTCTTTCACAGCCACAAAAGAAGTTACATGAGTTAACTACTTTGTACATTTTTTAGTAGTTCATTATTTCTTTGTCTTTTTCAAACATTTGAGAAACCACTCACTGACACTATTAGAAAATGAGAACATGCTTTTAACAACAACATAAAAAGCAAATGTGATGCAAATGTGGTGCAGAATGGATGCTTTTAACAAAATCCATGCAAGATTTAAGTCTGTTGGAGATCCTTGGAGATAAAAAACAAAAAAAAAACAAAAAAAACAGTGGTTTGTAGCAGTTTTGGAAGGTACAGACAAATGATGTCATCCTACCGATCAGAAAAATTAGTTAAAAAAAAAGCTTCTGTCGTTCTGGAAGGTGTTGTATTATTTCGTTGTTCACGTATTTTGCTAAATGGTGACAAGAAGAAGTAGAGTCGTATTTTTGCTTTTCTTGCTCATGTGCAGTTGCTGCACTTGTATAACGGGGTACAGTCCACGTATGTTCATATACGTTTTGAGCGGGTGCTCACAAACAGCAGATGAAGTTCAATGTTTTATTTGTGTTCCCATTTAATTTAAAAAAAGTTGATATGAATTGCACTGAGAGGGCTGCATCTTCAGAACGTGTTTTTGTTTGCCAAAAGAACGTTTTCCATAATTTACCTTTTTCTTTTTATCCATTTGTACTCCTTCTTCCTCCTCTTTTACTCCCCCTTTTCATGTTTCTTGCTGATCTTTTTTTGCTCTGTTTCAACTGCAGAATTATTGTCTTCATTGCTCTGGGATACGTTTCTGTTGGACACGATGCTGCTGGGTTATCTGGTCTCTGTCCCCCCTCCCCAAACGTTCAACCACACACACACACGCATGCACGCACGCACGCACGCCACACACAGAACAAGAGAGATTGTTTGTGTCCTTCCTCCGTCAGCTCCTTCACTCCTTAATTGATCTTTAATAACTTCACTTGTCTTCCTCCAGTTACAAGCATCAGCCTGTTAGCTTGAGTTTAGTCTTCCCACCCAGTTAGCTTGTTTTCTCTTCTCTCAGGAGTCCCATGAGGCTGAGAAAACAACCTCATTCAGAGCTGCCAGCTTTGGTTTTAATCACCATGTTTTTCTTTTCTATTAATAGAAAGAAAGGAAAGCACACACACTTTGCTCAGGCTTTTATTGAAGCTGTTACATACAGAGTCAGATGCTGGAAGATGTATTCACATTGAGAGGAGACGGTTTAGTATTTTGTTCTTTAACATGCAATATTTTCACTCATAAATTCTACTTTGATACTCATTTTAACCTGTAGCCAGCTCAGTTCATGGCATCATTACATTATGTTACTATTAGGTTAGTGTGGAATTGCCAGACCTACAGTATCTCCACAGCGCTATGGAGATACTGTAGGTCTGGCTACACCACACATAAACCGGTTAGAGTTGTTTGAATTCTTTTAAACCAATCACAATCGTCTTGGGCGACGCTAATCTCCGGTCACAAAGACGGTGGATCTGTAAAATGGTCTTCGGAAGGAACTTGTTTTGCATTTGCACCCGGCTAAAGAAAAGGCCACATACAGTATTAATTGAAGTTAACTGTTGACACAACACAGTAATGTGTGAGCTATATAAATTAGCTGGATACATGGTTACGTAATTTGCTCTTACCAGTGTATCCCCTTGTATTTTGTCCATAGCAAATCCCCAAAACGTCCAAGTTGGAGAGTATAGCCGTACACATTTTCTTTGTAAATCTTTACAATCATTCCCCGAAAGAACCAAGCAGGGCTGCCTTGTTCCACAATCCAAATTTTCTTCAGAACTTGCCATTTTCAGCGTGTAGCTTGGTGGCTCAAGGGTTCTGGTTGTCGTTTACCAAAGCAAGCATAGTTTAGAACGGCAACACAAAGAAAGCGGAAAGTGAGGGGACATCCGGCAGGGACTTTAGGTGAATGCATCACCACTGCGATTTTGGACAAGTTTATATTATAATTACAGTGAAGGATTACAAGTGAAACCAGAAGGGCACCCGGGGAGCACAGACCTCCACCAAGGCGCTTTACCTCACAATGAATGCAGTGTGAATTTTCCCCCGTCTGGAACTTCCCATCGTTGCACATACGTCCCTATCATGCAATGTTAACAAAACTAAGAAATGTTTTGTGTATCCGCCCATGTGATTCGGATCCACTGCAAAATGTAACTGGTTCTTCCTTGGCACCACGCTACACCCTTCAACCAAGTTTTGTGATTCCGTAATGCTGCTGACAGACAAACAAACAAACAAAAAAGGTACAAACCGAAGCGAAAACGCAACCGCCCTGGGTGGAGGTTAATATAATGATGTGGATAAGAAGGCTGCACTTTTCCAAAAATATTTTCCCTGCTGCAGAGTTAAATGATTTTGTTCACTAGCGTCACACTTCAACAGGACTTGAAGCCTCAGAATGTTTTAATACCAATCTGCTCTGCATGTGCTCTGTGTGTGTGTGTGTGTGTGTGTGTGTGTGTGTGCATGTGCGCGTGTGTGTGTTTGCGTGCCCATGATGGAGGTTAAGAGTGACAATGGCCGCGTTGTTTCTTGCAGCAGCTGTGATCGGTTAGAAGCAGACACAGAGAGATTTTGTGTGTGTGCTTTCCACTGGCGTCCATGTGGTGCCAATGTGACTGCAGGATGGTTGCACCTCACTAATCATGACATCATGGTTTCCACTGGGCCGTTTCCATCCCTCCTCGCTCTGTTTTCTGCCCTCCCTCTGTCTCTCCATTCATCTCTACTGACGCTGAACTTCCTATCTCTGTAGGGCAAAACGTCCCGCATTTGCAAGGTGAAAATGTTCTTCCTTTTTTTGTCCTCTCGTCCTTTCTTTCTTTCTATGTATGTCTTTTTCTCTGTAACCTTCTTTCTTTCTATGTATGTCTTTTTCTATGTAACCATGCGGTCTGCCGCGGCAAAAGAGAAAGTATTTCAAGCGAAAATTAGAGACAGAAAAATTAAAGACCTGGTGAAAAATACAAGAAGGAAGGATGGAGGGATTAGGGCACTCAAGAGCTGGATCGGTGTCTTTTACTGCCTGGCACAGCAAACACTGAGGCCCACCCACAGCAAAAAAGGAATCAACACATGCCCACATTCCTCCCAAGCTTACCACACACACACAGCTGCTGACACTGGCATATAATCACACTTACTGTATGCATGCACACATACAGTTCAATAAACATGTTATTTCCCCTGCATAACCCTGCGTGAAGACACTGTCAAGCATTTATAATGGCTTTTTAAAAGGAGACACTCACTGACAAACTTCAACATAGTACTAAAGAGTAAGACACAATGTCAGTCCTTTTCTCAAAGTAGCATAAGGAAGAGATACAATGGGGAGGAGCAATTAGGGGCCCCCTAGAAGCTGTAATAGTCAACTCATCACACCCACAATGCAGACATTTTGGACAGAACCAAAACAATGCCAACTTTATTCATTATTTATCTATTCCAAAAATGTCAAGTTTGTCTCAAGGGTGGCACAAGATTAAAGGAGTCATTAAAATCAATATTGTTTATACCCTTATGCCAGATAGTAGCAGCACGGGAATGTTCTTGAGTCACCAAATACATTCCTCTGGTGGTATGGTGAACGTGCACAGCAAAGTTTATGAAAATCTAGTTGGACCAAGGTGTTGGTGAAGGGATATATTTGAGCTAATGTTGATGCTGGACGTTAGGACAAAGGTTACTGAAATCTAGACAAATTAGCCTGTTGAACCATGCATACACAATGTCATGGCATGCTGACTAGAGGATGACTAGAGCTGTTTAAACACTTTGCATAGAACGTGATAGTGAAGCAAATGTATGGATCTATGCATAAAATTAGCAAAAAATATTGGCAAATGTTGGCGTTATTTTATCTTATTGGGAGTAGGCTAGTTGGAGCCGGTTACCTCGGTGCTAAGTGAACACGCACGGAGATGAGAAGGGCATGTATGGAGTTATCTAACTCTGGGGGATACGGTGAATAAGCTAAAGTCCCAATAAGTCGCCGTGTTCCTTTTAACTGTCATTGCTGCATGACTCTCACTTTTTCTGGCTAAACTCCACTACCACAGCCCCTGTAAGGGCCGTCATCTGGCGGTGCCTGTAGCAGTCACCTATTGGCGGCTAAACAACTGTTGCTGGTAGCCGGCGTCCCGGAGCTCTGTAGTGGCTAAATACAACCAGCAACTGCTGCTCGGATGTGTTCACGTTACAGAGCTTTAGTTTAAAATACTTCTATTCTAGGTATAATGCATGGTCTATTGGTGAAGTAGCGTTGATTACTTTGAGGTAATTTTTTTCACCACCGGGGATAAAAAGATTTCTGCAGAGGCAGGGATATGTAGACCAGAAAGGTGGAAATCGCACACATCCCCCACGGCAAATCGCACCCTGGATGTGTGCTTAATTACATCTGATGCTAAAAAGAGACAGATTGTGTTAATCAAACTGTTATGGAGTCCATATTCTAAACATTGAAATTCACATTCCAGTCAGACAACTTTTGTGCCATAGATTGTTTTGGTAATGTAAAATATGTATAGCATTGATATGTGACATCTAGACCCTGACCTCTCCCCAGTCTGCCACTATTGTACCAGGCTTTTTGAAGTAATCCAGATGAACTGACTGGACATGTTTTTTTTTTTTTTTTTTTTTTTTTTAAGTTTTCCATTTGGTGACAAATGAGGTTAAATCTGTCAGAATCGCTTGAAAGGCAGCGTATTCATCGTTGGCTACAGTTACCACAAAGATGAGGGAACTTGTCACCCTAAACACGCACACACATATGCACACAAACACAGAAGTGACTATTGACAACTCCACGTTTTAACACTCCATGCTGACAGTTTTCTCCCCCCTCGCACCCTCACACATTCCAGCTCACTCATACAGCCTGTTGGGCCCCTTGAGGTCGCATTCAAATGATGACACTGTCACATCTGCAACGGCCGACATTCAAGCTGATGCCTTTTTATTCACAAGCCCAGAGCTGTGAAGAAGTTGGTTGGTTTCGGGGGAGTGACAGGAGATCAGCCCCGGGACAGTGCTCTGTTAGCGGGCGGGTTTCAGACAGCACCCTGGCTCTGTCATGGTCGAGGTGGTGGAGGGTTTTGGAGCGGCAGAGAGCAGCCTGTGGAGAATATTAAATTCAGTGACGCAGCTTTCTTCTTCTCCATTTATTCCCTATTTTTTGTTCACTCATCCTCACCTCAAAACCAGTTTTTCTTACCCTTCCCACCAAAAAAACAATACTACTTTGCTACTGACAATATTACTGCCGGAAGCTCTACTTTTCCAATTGAGTTATATAACAATATTTCCTAAAAGTATTATCTATTAAAAATAAAGAAAAATAAATTAATTAAAATGCCTGTGCAGATGTTTTGTAAAACATTTTAATAAGCTTTAGCCATGATTTACATTTCTATGAAAACATCACTTAGGAGCTCGTGAACAGTTTGACTGTTGATATTTATTGTGGTTTTATTAGGATTGTGGCTTGTAAATGGTGTTCTGGACAAATTTAACTGTGCTGGAGCAGGTGACCGTAGCATACTGTAGAGCGGTATGCAGTATGTGGAATATGCAGTACATAAGCTGACGATACATGAGCTGTGGTGTGCATTCATTCTGGTGGGTCAGTCTTTTATGCTATGTTTCGGAATGACTCATTTATTCAAATGTTTAGTAATTTGTTGGAATGGCCCTTTAATCCCCCTTTCCTTCCTTCCTCCCTTCCTTCCTTGCCTCATCATCCTTTTATTCATCCAAATCTCATTAGTACATAATGGAAGATCAAATTGGTACTGCCACCACCTCTATAATTGGTTGATAGAAATAAATTCCTCTGATTGATTTGCAGAGGATACTTAATATACCAACCACACAACTCCTTGGTCACACTTCACACTACCTCTTCTATCCTAATCATTCTCTTCTTCCATTTACATAAATACAGAAATAAAAAGAAACAGGAAAAGCCATAACCAAGGAGAATGGCCGGTCAAAGAAAATAAGCAGAATGGCAGGTTGCCATCAGGGAAACGTAAAGAAGGAAGCAAAAGTGATGTCAGAAAAATAGAAATTTGCTGGTAAAGAGAGCTGAATTAAAAAAAAAAAAGAAGAAAAACCCTGCATTTGCTTATGTTTGGAATCGTATTCAAATCTGCCCCTCGGGGCGTGTTTGGTTTTGTAATGGATGTGCGCTGGCTGGGTGGGTGGCTGTTTGTGAAACGCAGGGCTTTAGCTTTACCACCAGCTGTGAATTGAGCTGGGTACAGACCAAAACCCTATATCCATAAATACAGTTACAGCAATAAAGGGAAGGGTGAAACCTTTCATAGCCTTCAGTCAGGAGCTGCGGTTTACTGCCAGGCATTATCTGCAATGATACCGTGGTAAATAAAAAGGTGAGTAAACTATTGTATGGCCCCCAGGCATAAGGCAGCAGTATAAACAAAAATCAATTACATCTTGCCAAAAGCATTGTAATATGCCCTTAAACAAATCCATCCCCCCATAACTTCCTTCAGTCTAAAGCTACTCACTATAATGTCCACTATGAATGCACATCATAAAGATTTTTATCATCTTGGAAAGGTTGTTAAAGGTTGGTAAACACCATTCTGCACACATAAAAAAAAAAGGGGTAGTTTGGGTTTAGTATGTTTTACACACCCGATCATTGTGTTGTGGCTGGAGTCCCATTTGTTGCCTGGCACCATAAAACCTTTAAACATTGTATCAGATGGAGTCGGAAACTTTACGAGTTGTTAGTCAATTTAATAGTGTAAGAAGAACCCTTGAAACACGTGGGTGGGGTGTAAAAAAAAGGTCAGTGGGCTGTATTGTGGATCTGCGTGTGTGTGTGCCTCTGCCTGGTACCGTAACGAGATTACCAGTCATGGGCAAAGCTCTTTGTGTGTGTGTGTGTGTGTGTGTGTGTGTGTGTGTGTGTGTGTGTGTGTGTGTGTGTGTGTGTGTGTGTGTGTGTGTGTGTGTGTGTGTGTGTGTGTGTGTGTGTGTGTGTGTGTGTGTGTGTGTGTGTGTGTGTGTGTGTGTGTGTGTGTGTGTGTGTGCGTGTGTGTGTGTGTGTGTGCGCGTGTGTTCTCAGAAAACAAGCAGTGTTCTGTGTGTAGAATATCACCTGAAACCTGTGCTAGCAGCTTACCCGACAAAAATTTGGGTTGGTTAGATCTTTGGTTCTAAGCACTCATGCTCAATTGAATTCTAGCCAGAGAATCCAGCTGCCGTGCAAGGTACTACTTACTTGGCAATAAACCCGATTTTGATTCGGATCCCCTGACTTTTCCTCTGTTGGCACCATGAGGTTGATAGTCTTAAATTTGAGTGAATCGTTTCGACAACTATAGGGCGGATTGCCACGAGATTTGGTACAGACATTCATGTTGCCCTCAGGATGACTCTAAATACAGCTGGGCGATGCGATATTAATATTGTATTTGCGGCGATATTGCAGCGTTGACAAGATTGGTGCTTTCACAAAACATTTACACAATGAGATTTTTGATAAATTATCATCAGTAATGTGGATATAATGACTAAGTGGCTAAAGGCAAATAATAGAACACCTTGAACAGTCCGGTTGAGAAAATTACATCACCTTCAAAACAAGACAAGAGACACTTGTGTCATATTACGATATTGTAAATACAGACTCTCTCTCACACACACACACACACACACATTACGATATAAAAAATGTAAGACGATAGCTAGCCTCATATATCGATATACAGTAATATCGATATACATTGCACAGACCTACCTTTAAACAACTTGGGGGATCCCCTGAGTTTTATAATCTAGTGCCACCCTCAGGTCAAAAGTAAAATTTCTCCAATATCCCCATTCACTGCCATCAGCCTCAGCTGTACTTTGTCTTTAGTGCTTATTAGCACATGTTAGCATGTACAAAAATATGCTAAACAAATGCTAAACTAAGATGGTAAACATAGAAAAAAATGATACTTGCTAAACATCAGCAAGTTAGCATTGTCATAGTGAGAACATTAGCATGCTGACTTTTAGCTCTGTAAATTCAGCGTCACGGAGCTGCTAGCATGGCTATAACCTCTACATGTTGTTGTTTTACATGGTTTACTGTGGCTCAGGTGTGAGTTTGTGTAGCTGGTGCTTTTATAGTCTGTTTAAACACGGAGGACACCTCTGCTCACCACATCCTCTATTTGTCCCAAACAAACTGGAAGCATCAATGTACTAACTCATGAATTCTAGAGAAACAATGTAGTTGACTGGTTTTCATCCACCAGTTGTATTTGTATTTTCAGTTTGGACATGTAAAAAGCTGTGTGGCAATGTCAGAAGTTATGTATAAAACAGACAACATTTGCATAAAGGTTATTTTAATTGAAGGTTACCTGCTTGTGCTTCTTTGATTGTAGACATAGCACACATCTGTTGCTGCCAAATCCCCAAATAAAAGGAGTGGGGAAATCCGGTCATCGAGGATCTAAAGCCTACTACATACCTGCCATGTCCCTGATTCCAGTCCAGCCAGTGACTCTTGTTGCATGTTTTTTTTTTCTTTCCAATGTCAAAAAGATTGAAATATATTCTGGACTTCACTGCCCATTTTCTAACATATAACGGTTTCCATGCTGTAACAGTTTACATGTAGTACACCTTGTCATTTTAACAAACATATACACACATACAATCAACTTCAGCTCCCATGATGCTTTGACAGTGTGCCAGTTGCTATGTACATGGAGTGGGATTGCATACCTAACATGACTGCTGACGGATCTCTGACTGTAACCTGGTGTTAGTTACAGATGGGACCGGTGTCTGGTTACAGCTCCTCTTACACTCATTACACTGATGGACTGTAACTCTATCTCACACTCACACACTACATGCTGGTAATTAATTGACACATGAGTTACGGCCCACGTAAACTCGAGGGAGTGTTGTCAGGAAAGACACCAATAAAGAGTGCACGCACGCATGCACACACACGCGCACACACACACTAGTAAGATAATCATACATTCATAATAAACAGAAATTGAGTGATGACTCATTAATGTTGGTTTCTCCTCTTATCATTCTACAGTCTGGCCTGCAGCTATTACAGTATATCCATCTGTTGGAGTGAGTGAGTGAGTGAGTGAGTGAGAGAATTTAAGTGTATGTGTGTGTGTGTTTCAATCCTGGAGAATTTAGATATGCATACATTATGCCATGCAATGCTATGGCTTATAGGAAATGTATGTGTTATTGCAAGGTGTGTGTGTGTGTGTGTGTGTGTGTGTGTGTGTGTGTGTGTGTGTGTGTGTGTGTGTGTGTGTGTGTGTGTGTGTGTCAGTCCAGAGACAGAGTATGTTAGGATTCTTGTGTGAGTAAAGCATGGCCAGAGGCAGAGAAAGATTGTTTCATATGTGTGTTTGTCTGTGTGTGTGTGTGTGTGTGTGTGTGTGTGTGTGTGTGTGTGTGTGTGGCAGTGATCGTTCCCTCAAAGCACATTCCACCGCAGACCACAAAATCCCTCCCTGTCCTTTCTCTAGCCTTCCTTACTCTTTTTCTGTTAATTCTCTCTTATCTTTTCCTCCATCTTTCTCCCTTATCCTACCTCCAACTCTCAGCATCTTTCCTCTGTCCCTCCGCCTCCCTCTCTTCTTTTTTCCCTTCTTCCCTCCTTCCCTCAGTTTTCCTTCTTAAAAGTAGAAAATTGTCTCTGGGTTCAAACTCTTCCTCAGCTGAGTGACTGGGAGTTAGTTTGGGCTGTTGTGTTAGTACTGTACAGTTAGAGTATACATCAGTCTGCAGTTAAGGTTGTTTGCTGGCATTAAATGAACAAATGAAACCAATAAAATGTGAAGAAAGAAACTTACCTGTTAAATGATGTTGACTTAAAGACTTACTCCACACGTTAACCTCTCACGTAAACCTGAGCCCCTCTTCTCAATCTGCCCCCACAGCTGTCTACACACTGTAAAATTCACAAGCCTTTCAACCACTAAAATATGGCTTCCTGTTCAGGGAATCAGTCATTTTTGGCTAACAGGGCTGCTGCAGGGTACTTTTTCTCCCCACTGTTGCTGCTTCTATCGCTATCTCTTCTACTGTGATACCTCCATGCAGACGCACTTACACTACACAGCGGTGACACCACCAGGGGAGTGTGTTATTGTCTCCCACCGTATGGCTGTTTTAAATGGCAATTTGAAGCTCCGCTGGCTCTATAATTAGCTGTGAGCTCCCACAGGAGAGGGGAAAAAACTGGCTTATCGTCTCTGCTATGTAATTACACATCCGAGTAGGGCGACAGACACTCGCATAAGGACACGAGTGCAGACAGATGCACATACATAGGAAAGGCGTGCATGTATCAGTATCTACATGAACATTTATTGTTACTTACCACCTATCTAATACACTAAAGCTCTCCCAGCGGTCTGACTTTCTGTCCGTTTGAAGGAAGTGACTTTTACTTTTTGTGTCAACAGCTGCGACAAATATGCAAAAGTGGAGATGAATGATGCCACGGGAGGAAAACAGACAGTCTAGAAATATGAGCCAGAGCTCTCCCTGTATGTCTCACCCCAGTGTGGCTGTGAGGCTCTTATACAGCAGCAGATAAACATAAGGAGGAAGACAGAGTGTGTTAGAGGCCGAGGTCATTAATCTGACTGTCTACTGCTTTTTCTGTTCCCAAGACAAGAAAGTAGGGGAGACGAGGACAGAGAACATGCTAAGAACAGAAGGAAGATAACATGAAATCCTTTAACAACTGTCCCAGAGACTAGCTGCCTAAAACAAGCTAGCTATGGTAGCCATTAACTAATGACCTTTTTTTTTTTTTTTTTTTTTTTGAAATTCCCTGAAAATCCTCAGTCTGCTCTGAAGGGTCAGCGTTTCCAGATCTTCCAAATCTGCGCTCTCTGAGTCTCTGCACTTTCATTGCTGCCGGGGATGACTGTAACGGCACTCTCTACCTACTGTATATGTAGTATAGTTGTGACATCACAACCGCGGGGTGTGTGCATTTCTCTGTGAATTGGGCGTTTTGATACTCACAGTATTTAAATAGCACCTCAACCTGACATGTATATCTCACTTTTCACAATATAGGACATTTAATGATATAGTCAAAACTACTGTCTGGTTATCTTTGTTTTAGTCGTTATACTTATGTAATTCGTTATTTTTGTGCTATTTTAAGATCTGTAAAACACAAAATAAACTTTAATATCAGCAAGCAGATACAGGTCCTTTTCGCCGATTTTACATCTACAGGTTTTACTCGACATGAAGACGACTCTATAAATTACATGACCTGTAATTGTCAATACTTGTTCCACGTCAGTTGTCTCCCAGGTGGCCTATGGAAAGTACTGGCAACCTCTTTATTATGCGAATGGCATGAAGTAATGTTCCAACTGTCCCATTTACAGCAAGTGTATAAGAAATGGCACATATCCTCCTGGAATGGGGAGATACCTGTGTACCTTAAGAAGTCCTGGTGTTTCCTGCAGAACATTAGTGAATTCATCTTGAACGATACTGTCTGTTGATCATTAAAGTCTCATTTAGCTGATTACCCCCCAACGACCGCACAAGTGATCACTGGTAATCTGTGTGTCACTGCAGGTTTTCCATAGCTTTTATCTTACTCAAGGCCAGCTGAAATAACTTTGATGAGTCAGTGTCCTCAGTTAACTTTAAACAAGGATGCAAGAGAAGAATGAGGCATAGGGTAGAAAGGGAGTTTGCAATGAAAGCTTCCTGTCAAAACTTGGGTGTGAAAGCTAGTGCGTCGGGTAGAGGTGAATAAAAAAACAAACAAAAATACACTTGCTTTTTTTGAATCACGCTTCTTCTTTCTTTTTAATTGCTTTTCCTTAATGTATCACCTCACAAACTAATGAGTAAAACAAGTATTAAACTAAATGATAAACGGCTGACACAAACACACACAATCCCTGAGGCCCATCACTCACCCTTGACTTGCACTCACCTATAGCTTTGGGTGTAGCTGTGTATGGATTCATATTTGTGTGTGTGTGTGTGTGTGTGTGTGTGTGTGTGTGTGTGTGTGTGTGTGTGTGTGTGAGATAAGCTTGTGGCTTTTGAAACAAGACCAAATGTGTCACTCATCTCTCTCTCTCTCTCTCTCTCTCTCTCTCTCTCTCTCTCTCTCTCTCTCTCGCTGCGTCCCAGAAATAATCGCTGTAGGGACAGGCCAGAGGAGGAGAGCAAAGAGAAAGAAAGATAGAGAAATTTATCATTTGTTCAGTAGACGTTCACCCTGTAACCGCACCGTGACATTGTTTTCTTTATTCAGTTCATTCGGGCCAGCAGCTGATAATTTATACGCACTTCCCCTTTAATAATGAGACGTCTTCTTCTCGAAGTGGGGCAGACTATTGTTTACGCAGACACGCATAAAATGCTCAGTCAACATTGGGGTCCTGACCATTCTTTGTCAAAGTCAACACACACACACACTGAAGGAGTGACAGTGATGGAGTATCCTTTCCTCCTGGTGTTTGCTCCAGTCAGGCTGATTTTGTTAAGTGAGTTTGTGTGCAGCATCTATTGGAATTTCATCCTTGAAATTCTTTTTCTTTTCTTTTCTTTTCTTTTAAATCCATACTCCTCTGTTTACCTTGAAGACAGCGGTACAGTGGTCCTCAAGGCCCACACCTCTCTGCTCTTGACAAATTGAGCTAGTTTAGCAGTAGTTTCACTACTCACCACGGGGCATCTAACACACACACACACACACACACACACACCCACAAACATACACTAACACCTACACACTGTGTTCTGCTTGGCCGCTCATGTGTGTCAGCTGAGCTGGTACATCAAGGGAAGTGGGGGGGGGGGGGGAGAGAGCGAGAGAGTGTGACAAGTTGAAGAGAGTGGAATGAGAGAGGGACGGATGGATGGAGAGAATGACAGAGAAACAATAGAGAAATGCAATTGTTTCCAAAGCTCTGAGGAGCGCGTGAGAGGGAATGGTAGCGCCAAATCAGATACTGCGAGGGAAGTGAATCGCTGTGTAGATGCAAATACAGATTCGCACACGCACAAACACACACACACACACACACACACACACACACACACACACATCATCGAGAGATGAAGATTTGTCCTCACTTGTCGTCATCTCAGAGCTGTCAAGATAAAACTATTATGGTTGCAGTGTGAAAACAATAGCTCAGGGCCCACAGTTATATTCAGGTGCAGAAATGCATCCTTGTTCTCTCTCCGGTGACCTAAGCTCTCTCTTTCACTTTGAAATCCTCAGCCTCACAGACTACAAAGGGCATCCCCAAACATGTAGAAACACAGAAAAGTCACAGAGTTTTGGAGAGAATGTGTTCACCACGACCAACAACACCATTCAACACAACAGGAAACTGACACAGGCTATTTACTTCCGTAACACTTTATTTGAAGGTATCAACATAATCGTGACATGACATGGTCATAACTATGACATGACACTGTCATGAACGTGTCGTAAATGTTATAAACAAGTCATGAACGTTTATGACTCCTGTCATTAAGTGTCATTCGGTTTTTGTCATGACAAGTTGACATTGTTTGGGTTGTCTTGATTATAACAACTTGACATTAATCAAAGTGACATTACCAGAAGTTGTCTTGGTCATGACAAGTTGACATTACATTTGTTTGGGATGTCTTTGTAATGACAACTTGACATTCAATTTTTTCGGAGTGTCCTTATTAAGACAACTTGACATTAAACAGGATTACATTATGTCAAGTTGTCATGACATAATGTTAAGTGTTGTCAAGTTGTCATTAAAAAGACATCCCAAACTAATTTAATGTCAACTTGTCATGACCAAGACAACTTCTGGTAATGTCTCTTTGATTAATGTCAAGTTGTCGTAATCAAGACAACCCAAACAATGTCAACTTGTCATGACAAAAACCGAATGACACTTAATGACAGGAGTCATAAACGTTTACAACTTGTTTATAACGTTTATGACACGTCCATGACAGTGTCATGTCAGTTATGACAGTGTCATGTCACGATTATGTAGATACTTTCAAGTAAAGTGTTACCTTTACTTCTAGTACACACCTGCTGCATCATTACTACTACTTCTACTGGTGGAGCATGGTCTGATTGTATCTGACAGAATATTTCCAGATTGACATTTGTTGTCAGACGAGTTGGTTTGCAACAAAAGCAACAAAAATACCACCACCACAGCAGTAATAGTAATATTAATGTGACAGTATTATTGTTACTACAATATAGTTGCTCTACAGTACAGTGCCACTGTAGTAGAAGCATTATCATATGGAGTATGTTAACAGATTGACCAGTTCAGTTGTCAATAGTGACGGATCTGTTGGCATGAAAGCTCAGTAGCTGTTAGGATTTTATCCTTAGCACTGTTATGGCTTCCATGTTGGCCTTTAAGTGAAGTATGGAAACAGCATTGAATTAAGAGCTCTTTTATTGACCCCCACTGGCAGAGTTTTTCTTTTGTTTAAAAGAAAAAAAAGACTCAATAGCAGGCTAAATGGCTAAGAACGACAGACATTTTTTGCAGTGCAAGGGCAGGGGAAGAAAGAAAGACGTGAGGGGATAAAAGCGTGCAGGAGGGAAGATTGACAACGAGCAAAAAATGCAAGAAAATAATGAGAGCGGTATTATAGAGATGAAGTTAACAAGAGGGACAGAAAAGAAGAGATGAGAGAGGGATGAAAGAGATGGAGAGTAGAGTAGAGAAGCAAAGATGGCAAGGAGAAGGAAGAATGAAGCAAGCGACTGTTGTGGGGACTGGTTAGAGCTTGTGGTTATGATAGGGGCAGGCAGGGGAGGCAAGCTGCATATGTGTGCACTGAAAGAAGGCTTGTGAGAGCGGCGCTGAGGGGGGAACTCAAGTCCATCACGCTTGTGAAAGATTAAAGACACCCGCAAACACACGCGCACGCGACCATGCCAGCCCAGCCCGAACTGACTGCAGAAAAAGTGCTGAGCCCTGTCTTACTATCTGACAAGAAGGGTACAGATGCAGCGTTGGCGAAGGGAGTTCTGCGTGCGTGTGTGCTTATCTGTGTGCTCCTGACTTAAATAGAAAGGGACGTCTTCTGTTAGCGTCTTCTGGTTATAAAGTGACATTTCATAGCACGTATTCTCCAGCAGGGATGTAAGTCAAAGGAATACTGTTGACATTTTGACGCTCCCAGTGCCCTGCAGTTTCAGTGAGGATTCCTAATAGTGCTAATAAAGTAGGCCAAGGGTCTGGGGAAGAAAAATAACAGTAGTATAATATAAGTTATACCTTTGAGAATTTGTTTGTGTGAGTGTATCTAATTGCTCATGCCGCTTTGGTCACCCTTGCCACATTCTGGCAAGCAGAGGCAGCTGAAAGTGTAAATGCTACACTGCCGCTCAAAACAACTGCTACTGTCAGCTGCTCCAAAAACACAGCTAATTACGTTAAGGTAATAAGTTTTTCCATGATTCACTAACCGTAAAAAATTAAAGGTCTTGGACAATATTAATATATATTATACATTTAATATTACCATATACTTGCCGCATTATTATACTTATAAAGAGATTTTACTCACCAAGTTAATAAATGAGATCTGGGAAGGCTGTGATATCTCTATAAGGGAATTCAGTTACGTGATGATCATCATGAATGGTAAGATTACCCAAACTGTGTGTTGTAATTATCATTTTCTCTTAGTCGTAAATAACTAAACTTTACTTTTTATACCACATTTCAAAACAGTATAGCTTTACAAATGGGCGAAAAGAAAGACAAGCAAATTAAGTGAATGTTGTTATAAGATCATGAAAAAAAACAAAGAAAACAAGTGAGCTTTTTTAAAATGGCCACCGATTTGGCGTCTTTGAAACTTTGTGGGGAGCTGATCCGAAGTGGGGGAAGCAACAGCAGAAAGTCATCGAATGTTTCCATTGTTGCTGGGGTTCCAGGAAGTCTAATCGACATCAAAGCTTTCTTACACACTGGTCTGACCACATGTGACCAGTTTGCTCCAAGCACAGTGCAATCTCCGAACAATGCAGCTCTACGCCATTACAGTACATGTTTAGCATGATTCTAGTCATATGGATATTTCCTAAAAAGTCTATCTAGGCCGAAACAGTGCCACGGACACACTGTACTGTACATTTACTCGACCACACTTGGGCAGTGTTGTACGCTTTTAACGAGAGCCAACTATTGTTAGCTGTTAGGAAAACAGCTTCATAGTGGCATGCTGTCACCGGCCAGCTGTCTGCCTGTCACTCTTTGTGTGTGTGTGTGTGTGTGTGTGTGTGTGTGTGTGTGTGTGTGTGTGTGTGTGTGTGTGTGCGCGTCACCTGGGGCCCGCCTCCTGTTGTGAGAGCAGCGGTGCGACAAAAGAACGATGATTAATTTCACTCAGAGTAACCTGTCTCGCTGATGTTGCTCAACCAAGCTGTGTGTGTGTGTGTGTGTGTGTGTGTGTGTGTGTGTGTGTGTGTGTGTGTGTGTGTGTGTGTGTGTGTGTGTGTGTGTGTGTGTGTGTGAGCTGTAGACTGTGTAGTCAGCAGGTGTGCTGTGATACTTTGGATGCCCTCCAGTCAGGGTCACACACACACACACACACTTTCATACACATTCACTGAAATGACAACCTTATAAATCCCACCCCACCAACTCATATTGACACTGTTCAGTCTCTCTCTCTCTCTCTCTCTCTCTCTCTCTCTCTCTCTCTCTCTCTCTCTCTCTCTCTTTCTCTTTCTCTCTCTCTCCCCCTCCCTTTCAAATTGTCTCTTTTTTAACATGCAACTACGTATTTATTAACCCCTTTTTGTTTTACTAACTGGTATTAAATTGAAATTCCTTTTG